>NW_025999869.1:23607044-23618468 GCF_001458135.2 Marmota marmota marmota
TTCACAGAGCCGGGCGGGGACCCTTCTTGCCGCGCCGGGCCCGCTGGGGGCCACTTGCAGAGCCGGGCAGGCGGAGGCCGCGGGACTGGACCTCTGTGCGCGTGGTCAAGATTCACTCGTCTGGGACAAACTGTCACCTCTAATAAACTTACTAATTCCTGGCAGGTCTCCTTTCAGCGGAATTTTGCTACAAGTTCCTCAGTAGGTAGAATCTAGGTGTATTAATGGGTCTTTCTGATCCCGTTAATGTGGAGATACTGAAAGTGCTGCTTCCTCGCCGGCCGCCATGTTGGATCCTCCTCTGTTAACTCTTTGTATATCTTGTTCAGAAATCTCCCTATTCCTTCATTTTCTTCTAAAAAGTTTAAAGTTTTATCTTTTCATATCTAAGTACATTTAATTATTTAATTTTAAATTTATTTTTTTAATATTTTTAAGTTGTAGATGGATAGCATGCCTTTATTTTGTTTATTTTTTTTAACTTTATTGTTTTTATTTATTTTTATGTGGTGCTAAGGATCGAACCCAGTGCCTCATGCATGCTCGGCAAGTGCTCTGCCACTGAGCTACAGCCCAGTCCCTTAAATTTAATTTTATGTACAGATGTAAAGTATGAGGTAGGAATTTGATTTCATTTCTTCTCTTATGAATTACCAGTTGTCCTGGTTCTATATATATAGTAAGTCATTATTTTTTTCTCATTGATAGGCCACATTATTTCTGTAATATATTAGAATACCATATGTGCATGGTTTGGTTCTAGGTTCTCCTTTCATCAGTCACTTTGTCTATCTGTGTGCCATTACCAACATGGTCTTAATTAGAGTCTGACAGTCTTTTTTTTTTAATATTTATTTTTTAGTTGTAGTTAGACACATTTACTTATTTTTATGTGGTGCTGAGGATTGAACCCAGGGCCTCCCGCAGCTAGGCAAGCACTCTACCACTGAGCCACAACCCCAGCCCCCAATCTTTATCTTTTACTAAACTTATTCCTTTCATACTCATTGTAATTACTTAATAGAACTGGATTTATTTCTGCCCCCTTTTTTAATCCTTTTCTACTTTTTATAGGATTAATTTATTCTGTATTCCTTCTTTTTCCTTTCTTTGGATTGTAAATGATTTATTATACTTCAGTGATTTGGGTACTTACCTTTAAATATTTTAACATACTTATTTGACTTCAGGTCAAACACATTAACTTTCAGAGTAGCCCTGGAACAACATTGTCCTCACCAACTTGGAACTCAGCCTCCAACTCAGACTCTTTAGATGTGGTGGGGATCTGAAATAGGAGGATTGCAAATTCAAAGCCAGCTCAGCAATTTAGCAAGACTCTGTCTTTAAATAAAAAATTTTTAAAAAGCTAGGGATGTGGCTCAGTGGTTAAGGCCCCTGGGTTGAATATCGAATACAAAAAAAAAAAAAAATTTTTTTTTTCTTTTGTACTGAGGATTGAACCTAGGAGGGCTTAACCACTGAGCCTCATCTCAGCCCTTTTTTATGTTTTATGTTGAGGCTGAGGCTGGCTTTGAACTTCTAATCCTCCTGCCTCCTTAGCCACTGGCATTATAGGTGTATAATACCATGCCCACCTAGTTTTGTAATTTTTAAAAGTTATTTTTGGGGGGCTGGGCTTGTGGCTCAGTGGTAGAGTGCTTACAGCATGTGTGAGGCCCTGGGTTCGATCCTCAGCACCACATATAAATAAATAAATATAGTTTAAAAAAATAAAATAAAATTATTTTTATTTGTTCTGTTTAGCTGTACATAACAGAATGCATTTCAATTCATTGTATACAAATGGAGCACAATATTTCAGTTCTCTGGTTGTACACAGTGTTGAGATGCACCATTCATGCAATCATACATGTACCTAGAGTAATGATGTCCATCTCATTCCACCATCTTTCCTACCTCCATAACCCCTTTCCCTCCTCCCCTTTGCCCAATCCAAAGTTCCTCCATTCTTCTCATGCCCTTCCTCCATCATAGATCAGCATCCACTAATCAGAGAAAACATTCAGCCTTTAGTTTCTTGAGATTGGCTTACTTCACTTAGCATAATACTCTCCAACTCCATCCATTTACCTGCAAATGCCATAATTTTATTCTCTTTTAATGCTGAGTAATATTTCATTATGTATATATACCACAGTTTCTTAATCCATCCATTGATGGGCATCTAGGTTGGTTCTACAATTTAGCTATTGTGTGGCTATGTCACTTTGGTATGCTGATTGTAAGTTTTTCGGGTATAGAATGAGGAGTGGGATAGCTGGGACAAATGGTGGTTCCATTCCAGGTTTTCTGAGGAATCTCCACACTGCTTTCCAAAGTGGTTGCACCAATTTGCAGTCCCACCAACAATGTATGAGAGTATCTTTTCCCCCACATTCTCTCCAACACTTATTATTGCTTGAATTCTTAATAACTACCATTCTGATTACAGTGAGATAAAATCTTAGAGTAGTTTTTTTTTTATTTTTAAGAGAGAGAGAGAATTTTTTAATATTTTTTTTGTTTTCGGTGGACAAAACATCTTTGTGGTGCTGAGGATCGAACCCTGGCCGCATGCATGCCAGGCGAGCGCACTACTGCTTGAGCCACATCCCCAGCCCTTAGAGTAGTTTTGATTTGCATTTCTCTAATTACTAAAGATGTTGAACACTTTTTCATGTATTTGTTGATTGCCTATGTATCTTTTCCTGAGAAGTATCTGTTCAGTTCCTTAGCCCATTTATTGATTGGGTTGTTTGTTTGGGGGGGATTAAGCCTTTTTGAGTTCTTTATATATTCCAGAGATAAGTGCTCTAATGTGCATGTGGTAAAAATTTGCTCCCATACAGTAGGCTCTCTTTTCACCTCAGTGATTGTTTCTTTTGCTGAGAAGAAGCTTCTTGGTCTGAATATATCCCATTTATCAATTCTTGATTTTATTTCTTGTGCTTTAGGAGTCTTGTTAAGGAAGTCAGGGCCTAATCCAACACGATAAAGATTTGGGCCTACTGTTTTTTCTATTAGGCGTAGTCCCTGGTCTAATTCCCAGGTCCTTGATCCACTTGAAGTTGAGCTTTGTGCATGGTGAGAGTGAGAGGTTTAATTTCATTTTGCTATAGATGGATTTCCAGTTTTCCTAGCACCATTTATTAAAGAGGCTATCCTTTCTTCATTGTATGTTTTGGTGCCTTTGTTTGGTGTGAGGTAACTGTATTCATGTGATGTTTATTTCTGTCTTCTGTTCTGTACCAGAGGCCTACCTGTCTATTTTGGTGCCAATATCATGCTGTTTTTATTACTATTGCTCTTTAATATTGTTTAAGATCTGGTATTGTGATGCCTCCTGCCTCACTTTTCTTGCTAAAGATTGCTTTAACTATTCTAGGTCTTTTAATTTCCAAATGAATTTCATGATTGCTTTTTCAAGTTCTATGAAGAATGTCATTGGGATTTTAATAGGCATTGCATTAAATCTGTATAATGCTTTTGGTAGTATGGCCATTTTGATAATATTAACTCTGCCTATCCAAGAGCATGGGAGATCTTTCCATCTTCTAAGGTTTTCTTCAGTTTCCTTCTTTAGTGTTCTGTAGTGGTCATTTTAGAGGTCTTTCACCTTTTTTGTTAGATTGATTCCCAAGTATTTTATTTCTTTTGAGGCTATATTGAATAGGGTAGTTTTACTAATTTCTCTTTCAGTGGATTCATCACTTATGTATAGAAATGCATTTGATTTATGGGTATTGATTTTCTATCCCGCTATTTTGCTGAATTCATTTATTCTAGAAGTTCTCTGGTGGAATATTTTAGAACTTGTAAATATAGAATCAGGTCATTAGCAAATAGTGATAGTTCTTCTTTTTATGTGCATAGCCCTTTAATTTCTTTTGTCTGTCTGGTTGCTCTGGCTAGAATTTCAAGGACTGTGTTGAATAGAAGTGGTGAAGGAGGGAATTCCTGTCTAGTTCCAGTTTTTAGAGGGAATGCTTCCAATTTTTCCTCTGTTTAGAATGATGTTGACCTTGGGCTTAGCATAGGTAACTTTTACAGTGTTACATTGATCCTGCTATTTCTAGTTTTTCTAGTGTTTTGAACATAAAGAGGTGCTGTATTTTATCAAATACTTTTTCAGCATCTATTGAGATAATCATGATTCTTGTCTTTAAGTCTATTAATGTGGTATTACATTTATTGATTTCTGTATATTGAACCAACCTTGCATCCCTGGGATGAACCCCACTTGATCATGGTGCACTGTCTTTTTAATACGTTTTTGTATGTGATTGGCCAGGATTTTATTGAGAATTTTTGTGTCTATGTTCATCAAGGATATTGGTCTGAAGTTTTCTTTCCTTGATGTGTCTTTGTCTGGTTTTGGTATCAGGGTATTGCTAGCCTCATAGAATGAGTTTGGAAGGGTTCTCTCCTTTTCTATTTCATGGAATAATTTGAAGAGTATTGGTATTGGTTTTTCTTTAAAGATTTTACAGAACTTGGCTGTGAATCTGTCTGGTCCTGGGCTTTTCTTGGTTTGTAGGCTTTTGATGGTGTCTTCTATTTCCTTGCTTGAAATTTATCTGTTTAAATTGTATGTCCTCCTGATTTTGCTTGGGGTATATTATATGTCTCTAGAAATTTGTCAGTGTCATTGAGACTTTCTATTTTATTGGAGTATAAGTTTTCAAAATAGTTTCTAATTATCTTCTGTATTTCAATAGTGTCCATTGTGATATTTTGTTTTTTATCGAAAATTTTAGTAATTTGGGTTTTCTGTCTCCTTCTCTTCATTAACATGGCTAAGGGTTTATCAATTTTATTTATTTTTTCAAAGAACCAACTTTTAATTTTGTCAATTTTTTTGAATTGTTTCTTTTGTTTCAATTTCATTGATTTCAGCTCTGATTTTAATTATTTCCTGTCTTCTTTTTTTTATGTGGTGCTGAGGATCAAACCCAGAGCACTAAGCAAGTGCTCTACTGCTGAACCACAACCCCAGCCCAGATCTTCTTCTTTTTTTTTAATCCAATCTGCCAGTCTGTGCATTTCTGATGAGTTTAGGCCATTGACATTCAGGGTTATAACTTAGATATGGTTTGCATTCCCTGTCATTTTGGTTTGTTTTTGGTTTTTAACTTGAGTTGGTGTCTTCTTTGATAGGATTTTCCTTTAGTGTAGTTCCTCCCTTTGCTGATTTTTATTGTTGTTTTTCATTTCCTCCTCATGGAATATTTTTCTGAGAATATTCTGTAGTGCAGGCTTTCTTGCTGTATATTCTTTTAATTTTTGTGTATCATGGAAGGTTTTTATTTTATCCTCAAATCTGAACTTAATTTTGCTGGATATAAGATTCTTGGTTGGCATCCATTTTCTTTCAGAGCTTGGTATATATTGTTCCAGGATCTCCTAGCTTTGATGATCTGGGTTGAGAAATCTACTGAGATCCAAATTGGGTTCCCCTTATGTATAATCTGAAACTTTTCTCTTGCAGCTTTTAAAATTCTATACTTATTCTGTGCTTGGCATTTTCATTATAACATGCCTTGGTGTGGATCTTTTGTAATTTTGTGCATTTGGTGTTCTGGAAGCCTCTTATATTTGATTTTCCAATTCATTCTTTGTGTTTGGGAAGTTTTCTGATATTATGTCATTGAAGAGATTGTGCATTCCTTTGGTTTATATCCCTGTGCCTTCCTCTATCCTGATAAGTCTTAGATTTGGTCTTTTCATGTTGTCTCATAATACTTGAAGGTTCTATTCATGGTTTCTCACCATCTTCACTGTGTGGTCAACTTTATTTTCAAGATTATATATTTTGTCTTTGTTGCCTGAGGTTCTGTCTTCCATGTGATCTAGTCTGTTGTTGATGCTTTCTATTGAATTTTTTTAATTTGGTTTATTGTTTCCTTCTTTTCAAGGATTTCTGTTTATTTTGTTTTTTTCAGAGTCTCTCTTTCTTGAAGTAATCTTTTACTACCTGTATTTCCTCTCTTATCTCTTTGTTGGAGCAGTCAGTTGTTACCTGTATTTGGTATCTTAATTCATTCTGTGTTTCACATATCATTTTAATTATGTGCATTCTGAACTCCTTCTCTGACATTTCATCTACTGTACTGTCAATGGAATTTATTATTGCAGCAGCTTGGTTTGTTTGGGGCACTTTTCTTTCCTTGTTTCTTCATATTGTGCATGTGTCTTCTTCTCCAGCAGTGTGGATTCACAGTATTATAGTTTCTACCTTATAATCCTGTAGTGTCCCTGTAGGTTTCCAATAACTTGCCTGCAGGAACCTGGATGATGGTCTTGTAGGTCTTGGCTATTGTCACTAGATGGAAGCTGGGAGGCGGGGCAGGAGGGGTACCCAATGGGAGGACCCAGCCCAAGCGTTGGTAGATGTGGCACTGCTCCTACCAGGTGGCAGGCAGGTCAGGGTTGCTCTACTCCTACTCCTTGGGCTTGGCTGGTGGGGCCCCAGTTTTGTCATTTTTTGACACATACAAATTGTACACATTTATTGAATATGAAAAGATTACTTCATGTGATGTTTGATACATGTATATATTGTGTAATGGTCAAATCAGGGTAAACATACCTACTCTTCCTACAGTTATCATTTCTTTGTGGTGAAACATTCAAAATCCATTCTTTCAGCTTTTTTGAAACATATAGTATATTATCATTATAGACACTATGCTGTGCAATAGAACACCAGAATTTATTTCTTTTAATTCTATCTTAGTACCCATTAACCAACTTTTCCCCATTCCTCCATCTCCCCTGTCTCTCCAGTCTTTGGTAACTACTATTTTATTCTCAGCTTCTTTGAGATCAACTTTCTTAGCTTTCATGTGAGTGAGATCATATGGCATTTTTCTGTGTCTGGTTTATTTAACTAAACATAACGATCTGCATTTCCACCTGTGTTGTTGAAAGTGACAGGATTTCATCCTGTTATGACTGAATAGTATACCATTGTGTGTATTCACCACATTTTCTTTAATCAGTTGATGGACACTTAGGTTGATTCCATTTCTTAGCTATTATGAGTAGTACTGCAATAAACATGCGCATAATGTGCTTTTGACATATTGATTTCATTTCCTTTGAACTTTCAGTAATAGGATTGCTGGATCATATGGTAGCTCTATTTTTAACTTTTTGAGGAACCTCTATACTGTTTTCCATAATAGATGTATTATTTACATTTCCACCAACACTATCTAAGGATTTTCTTTTCTCCATATTCTTACTAATCTTTTGTCTTTTTGGTAATAGCCATTCTAACTAGAGTGAGGTGATATCTGAGTATGCTTTTAATTTACATTTTCCTGATGTTAATGATATTGAGCATTTTTTCATGCACACCATTGACCATTTGTATGTCTTATGAGAAATATCTATTTAGGTCTATTACCATTTTTTAAATTTTTGTCTTGTTTTTAAGGGGATTTGGGGGGGTTGTTGTTTTGTTTTGTTTTTGCTATGAGTTGGGTACCCATTTCTGAGTATTAACCAGTTGTGTAGTTTTTATGTATTTTCTTCCATACCATAGATAGTCTCTTCACTCTGAGGATTGCTTCCTTGTTGCACAGAAGCTTTTTAGTTTGATGTACTCCCATTTGTCCATTTTTGCTTTTGTTTCCTGTGCTTTTGGATCTTTTCCAAAAAATCTATAGATCTCTTGCCTGTTTCAGTGTCCTAAAACACCCCTGTGTTTTCTTTCAGTGAAGTGGCACCCCCTTTCTCCACAAGGAAAGTCTTAACTGGGCTTCTCCAGAAATCTTCACCATGACTGATTTTAGGACTGTCAGCAAAAGAGTCTCTGCAAAAGAGTTCAATGTAGATAAACTTCCTATTTTCGTGTTGCCCTATTTTACTTGGCCACTGGCCAAGAAGATACCAGCGCTCCAGATGCTGGACACCCCCTTACTAGTTTTCCATAATAGATGTATTATTTACATTTATCTTATTATTATTTACTGCTGTCTTCAGTGCCTTGCCTCTTCTGTCCCTACAACATCAGTAGTTTCATAGTTTCAGGCTTTAACATTTAATTATTTTATCTATTTTGAGTTGATTATTGTAGAGGATAAGAATAGGTCTAGATTCATTCTTCTGCACGTGAATAGATATCCCTTTTTTGCTAGGTAGATAGCACTATCTATCGAAGAGACTGCCCTCTCCTCAGTGCATATTTTTACCACCTTTATTGATCAGTTGACTAGAGATGCATGGGTTTACTTCTGAGCTCTCTATTCTGTTGCATTGGTCCATTTGTATGGTGTTTTAATTATTATAGCTTTGTAATATATTTTGCAGTTAGTTGGTAAAATGCCTTCAGCTTTGTTGTTTTTGCTCAAGTTTACTTTGCCTGTTTGGGGAATTTTTGTGGTCCCATATGAATTTTTAGAAAATTTGTACTGGTTCTAAAATATTTTGATAGGGATTGTATTAAATCTATAGATCTCTTGAGGTAGCACAGACATTTTAACAATATTGATTCTTCCATTCTCTTAACATAGGATATATTCCCACTTTTCTTGTGTCCTTTCATAAATGTTTTATGGTTTTCTTTGTAAAGATTTTTTCTCCTCTTTCATGAAATACATTGCTAGGATTTTGTTTTCATAGCTGTTGTAAATAATATCGCTTTCTTGATTTCTTCTTCACATAATTTGCTATTGGTATATAGAAACATTACTTATTTTTGTGTGTTGATTTTGTATCCTGCAACGTTGGTAAAAATTAAGGTTTTAGAACAAGAAATAAGCAAGACTTATTAAAGAATTCTTGCCCAGTAAACTACATATATTCATATTTTTCCTTTTTTATTTTTTCTTAAGTAATTTTCTTTAGACTTCTCCTATGCCTGCAGGAGACATTTTACTTTAGTTCTTTAGCAATAGTTGTTAGGAATCCAAAAGACTCACACCAAACATTCTTTGAACACTAAGGAAGGGTAGACCCAGGTCCTGCTGACAAGGACATTTTTAAGTTTACTTAAAGAAACACAATTCAAAACAGATTTCTCTAGTAAGAACCTACTGAATGGGGTAAGATAATTTAAATTGGTTGTGATAGAAAAACAAAGCAGGGAATTACAAAGCAGAAGTGGACTTTGTGTGAAAGTTGATAAATTTTTGCCTTCATGAAGCCTCAAAATTCCATAATACATGGTTAAAAGTACTATCCCTTAAAACTGAATTTGAATTCTGTTATATTAAGCAAATTATTTATATACCCCAAGTTTCCATTTCCTAATTTTAAAATGGAAAAGAAGGTTTTAAATCCTTAATAGCATTCAGAATGGAGAAAGTTAAAAGGAAAATTCAGGGGTAGTTTTGAGTTTAGTCCATCTTTCTTTGTCATATTCTATTCTTTAATATGAGGGGTTTTTTTTTCATATTGATTATGACCTCTTAGTTTCTGATTCTGCTTCTTTTTTACAAAACTTAAAGATTATTGATTTTACTGGAAATATTGTGTTCAGTATTTAATCCATTTTCTTTTTAAAGCTGTTCTCTTTTTTCCACATTATTTTGTTGATGCATTATAGTTGAACATAATGATGGGATTTGTTGTTACATATTCATATATGCCATGATATAACAATATAATTTGGCCGATATCACTCCTCAGCACTTCCTTCCTCCCTCCTTCCCCCTGCTCCCTTTCCTTTGGTCTACTGACCTCCCTTTGATTTTCATGAGAGCCCTGCTCTTCCCCACACCTTTCCTTTACTTTTTCTTCTCTTGCTTTCACATTCTTTAATGTAAGTTCTTAAACTGTATTCTTTAATAGCACTAATGAACTCCACTGGAAGTAAATATAGATTTCTTTTGTTCCTATTTGGATTTTCTTAAGGTTTAATTGTCCCAAAGTTGGCTATGCAAAGGAGACACTAATATTAATTGAATATTTACTGTGTGCTTGCCATAATCTAATTTAATTGCTATGTCTACCCTGTAAAAAATAAGTATTTATTGGCGAGATTAAGTAGACTGCCCAAGATTGCACAGCCAAATGGCAGACATAAAATTAGGTCTCAGACCTAAGAGTTGTGCCTCCTCCCCTGCCAAGATGCTACCATGGTAGCCCATTTTATAACCTCTTAAAAAGTAATTTTTATATAATAGGGTTGTAACTTTACTTAATTCATACTTCCTGATTTATAGCCACAGAATCAACTAATTTTCACATATTTTATAACAGTTCAGTGAGGCATATCCATATGTAAATATATATTTCATTATATTGGGATTTTGGGTGCTTATATCATTGCTTGATACTATTCTGGATATAAGTAAGCAAATAGGAATGAAGAAACAGAAAATTAAGAAAATAACAATGATGGTAGGTGTTACAAATTAACATTATGAGAATAACTGAGGGGCTATTTGAAGGTTTTTCTAAGGTAAGACACTCTCTGAGAATGTGACATCTAAGTTGGGACCTAACTGATGTGAAAGATAACAAAATTCAGGGAGCATGTGCTCCAGGGGTAAAGTATGTAATATAGTGGTCCCAAGACCAGTATGAACAGGACATGTTCAAGGAACAGGAAGAAGGGAAGTATGGTCGAAGAGAATCAGAGGTGGATTACTGATGGAATATGTCATGGCTTGTGTAGCCTTGGAAAACAGTCTGGTTTTATTGTAAATAGATTTGGAAGTCACTAGAGGGGTTAAGGCAGGAAAGTAATATAATCCAATTGATAATTTGAAGAAATGGTACTGGCTGCTATGTAGAAAACACATTCTAAGGAGCGTGAGGAAGACTGCTATGGCATCATAGGAGATGGCAGTGGACTTGGGTTGTAGTAATAGAAATGGAGAGAAGTGATGGACTCAGGATTTGTTCTGGGGATAGAGTAGACAGGCCTTGCTTCTGAATTGAATGTAAAGAGGAAAGGAAAATCAAAGATTATGTGTACCATATTTTTACTTGAGCAACAAAGCATTAGGGAAACAAGTTGCCATTCTTGAAACGGAAAGAATTTGGGAGGGAAAATGAAGAATTGTATGTCAGACACTTAAGTTTGAGGTGTCTGTAGACTTCTTCTAAGTAGAGAAGTCAACAAACAGTTGGATATATAATTCAGTCTAGAGTTCAGGGGAGAGAAACTTGGGAATCATTGGCATAAATGTGGCATTTAAAATCGTGGAATGAGATTACATATGAGTAGACAGAGAAGGGAAGTAAAGATTCACTATATTTACAGATAAATCAGTAAATATAGTAAATTATTGCTAATGAGATGGTAAAATATTTTTAAAGGTGCAGGATATTGTAAACCAAGTGGAAAGAAGATACTTCAAGAATCTAATTAGGGGCTGGGGGTGTCACTCATTAGTGAAGCACTTGCCTAGCATGCCAGTCTCTGTGTTCAATTCCCAGCACTGCCAAAAAAAAAAAAAAAAAAAA
>NW_025999869.1:23618490-23652451 GCF_001458135.2 Marmota marmota marmota
TGAAAAAAAAAAAAAAAAAAAAATGCTATTGAGAGGTTGAATAAGATAAAGACTAAGACTTGACCCTTGAATTTGACAAAATGGAGATTGTTAATGACTTTAAGCAATAGTGAACTGAGTTGGGTAGGCAAAGTTGGTTTTGTTTTAAATTCAGTTATAAGTATTGTATTCTGCAGCAAAATCAGTTTCCTTTTACTATGCTTTCCAGCAATTTTGGCCAGCTTAAGAAACAAAGCTGGGCTGTTTGCTGAAATCTGTTATCTGGTAATCAGATGGATTCTTCTAAATGAAAAGAAAAGAAGTAGTACAAATTTCCCCAATACAGTATCTTTGTGGGCTTATACTTGCAAACAGTGGACTTCTCAAGGTTTATACTATGAGCCTAAATTTGCCTTCTTCCCTGGAAGAAAATAAGGTCTAAAATTTCCCTTATTGTTTCACATCTTAGAATAAGGCATACTGTCAGTGTAATTGTTGCATTCAGTTGTCTATTTAAGGTAACACAGGAAATTAGCAGTGCATTTTCAAGAAAAGCTGATTACCATCTGTTATTAGTAATCATCTAAAAACATCACTAAGTAGAAGCATTGGCAATGGTCAGAGACACAGCAGACGAGAAGAGGAAAACATGCATCATTTAGAATGTATTACCTCATAGAATACATCCACTTAAATGATTTTGGAATATTATCAATATTATCAATAAAGGTATAATGTTCTACCCTATGCCCAAAATATTCTACACATTTTTTCCTAGATATGGAACATTGCATATTAGGTCATACTACTTCTGAGACTCAGAGAAACATGCAACTTTGACAGTTTTGTGTCTGAGGCAGCCTTCTTTCTATAAGGCTGGAGCATGGGTCCCTGCATTCAGGGAGAGCTTTGAATTGAGGTCTTTATTCAGAGGTCATTTTGTGGCCATCATTCTTGTCCAGACTATGGGTACAGTAAGATTTCACATTAGTAGTATCCTACAGAGGGTAGATTACAAAATGAAAAGATAGCCATTGGGAATTCATATCTTCTGAATGTTATTTTAACCAAACCTTTATTTTGCAATAAAGGTTGTAACATTGTCTAAATTTGAAAAGCTTATGTTTAAGAGTCTAGCCACAGGAAATTAGTACTTTGCAAGGTTTTATCTTGAAAGAGTCACTTTCCTTTTAAATGTACAATTTAAGATTGGCAAATTAGGGATTTTGAATTTTGCTAAATAAGAAAAGTCACTAGTAAGTTGGAACAAAATTGTTATGATACCATTTTCCTTATACAAGAGGGCTTTCACTGACCCAGATGTAGGGAAGCAAGACAGTCCCCCAGTGCTAAGTTCCAGGGCAGTAGGGAAGCATAGCAACCGTAATAAGGAATAATAATCATAGCCAGTTTTTCAGCAACCTGCATATCTCAGAGTTTGAAACAATTTTAAATACAAGGATAAAGATAATATATTGTTGGGAAATGACTTTTGTAAATATAATATTTACTGCTTTTTTCCAACTTGTTTAATTTTTCATTACGTATTTTTTTTATCATACTTCAGAATTAATAGTTTATTAGGAAAAAAGTTCATAGGTGTTTGGCCTTTTCAGATAATGTTCTAGTCTGTGAGATAGCTTTGAGACTACAGGGAAATCCAGTCAAGATTCACTTTTCTTATGCACATCTGATTTTGAGCATCAGGTCACATTTTGCACAGTTTAGCCAATCTTCTCAGTACCTTGAGCCTTGAAGATGGTTTAAGTATGGAAAGAAGTAAGAGCTGGACAGGTCTTCTAAAAGGTGAGGTCTTGGTCTGTTTGGGTGATGCTGTTCTAACCCCTTAGAAACTTGCTCTCTCATGGTGTGTCTCAGGCATTCAGTTCCATACTAGAGGCTAGGTTCTGAGATGGCCAGGAAAGTGGTCTTCACAGCAGGAACAAGAACCCTAGGTGGGTGTGAGCCTGCACTTCTGTAATCCCAGCCAGTTGGGAGACTGAGGCAGAAGGATCGCAATTCAAGGCCAGCCTGGACAACCTACCAAGACCCTGTCTCAAAAAAAATTAAAAGGGCAGCTCAGTGGTAGAGCACTTGCCTAGCATAAGTGAGCTGAGGTTTGATTTCTATTACTCTAATTGCTTTCCTGGGTAGGCTTAATATGCTGCTTCAATTGTGACATGAGGCTGGAAGCCATGTATGCTTAGGAAGAAGGTAACTCAGAGGCTCTGAAAAGCTTTCCCTTAAAGGCTAAGTATGGGAAGCATTGGATACCAAAGTTTAGAACCAAAGGGAATATTTTCTTGATGCTGGGGCAGAAGCTCTGGTTGAAAGAGGTGTCAAGAATAATAGAGTCATCTAGGCATTTAAAGGTAAAGGGCATGTCTGCATACAGAAGGAAAAGGGACATAGATGGAAATAGCTCCACCACTGGCACATGTCTGTGTTGTGCTTTATTTTACAGTTCTGAGATTCAAACCTGTGGCCTCATATACATAGGCAAGTGTTCTACCACTAAGCTTCATCCCCAGCCTGTTGTTGTTTTAATAGACTTTATTAGAGCAATTTTAGATTAACAGCAAAATTGAATTGAGCCGACAAAAAAGTAGAGATTTCCCATGTGCTCCCTGACCTCACACATTAGTAGTATCCTACATCAGTGATAACATTTGTTATGCTCTGTGAACCTATGTTGACATACCATAATCCAAATCCATTGTTTGCATTAGTTTACTCTTGGTAGTATATGTTCTGTGAGTTTTGATGAATATCCAATGGCATTTATCTACCAGTATAGTATCACATAGAATAGTTTCACTGGCATGTGTCTTTTTGTCTTTCTGGCCTCTTGATGCCTCCTTTTAAACAGGAAACATATTAGACCTTTGTCATTTGTGGGGATCACATCCTAAGACTTTCATAGATCACCAGAATTATAAATGCCACTAAAACCAATATGTGTCCTCAGCAAATGCAATATATTTTTGCAGAATTCTTAATGAAATCTTTTTTAGACTCTTAATGAGTATTTAAATATAAGACTAAGTAATTTATAAACCATTATTTTCATAGATATTAGAGCTTCTTGCTTTCTTTTGGGAACCAGGTTTCACACACACAAAAAAAGCATAGCACTTCACATGAGTGGTATGTGTAATTAACAGAGATGTGCACACTGCCGTGGTGGGGCTGATATATGTGAGGTAACTACTTGCCTCCAACAGTATCTAGCCCAGGAAATTCAAATCTTTGCTTCAGGAGAAGGTCATAGACTTTTATGGTTAATCTTTAAGGTATTTAATACTAAATACCTACAAAAGCCAGGATGTAATTCAGTGGGACAGCATTTGCTTACCATGTGTGAGGCCCTGGGTTCAATCCCCAGCAAAAAAAAAAAATCACGTGTTCAATGTGTGTGAAGTTAATTGGTCCACTGTCAGTCAGCAGTCAGGTCCCACAGGGTTCTTGACATGGTACTGTTTCACAGCTGCTCTTTCCAAGACGTCAGCCTAACTCTTCCCTATCACTGGTAGCCTCCTCTACCTCTGATCTCTTACCACTCCTTACACCCTTACATACACTCTCTTCTGTTTCTACCAGGTTAAGCTTCCAAAAGGTGGCAGTCCCTATTCCTTTCATTTTAGGAAACAATTCCATACCTGTCTCTTCCCATTTTTAGCTCTCACTGTTCACTATGTTCCTAAGCAAACTCTGAATAGTTTTGTTCCGTTAAGGTACACCACATTTTCCTATGCCACTTCTCCTCCTCAAAATACTGCCTTGATGAAACCCTTTCCAAACAGATATTTTTTCCTTCCTTTGTACTCCACAACACTTTACCACTAAACACATTCAGCTTTGTATTACAGATAATTTCTGCCTCCCCACACTTCATGACTATGCAAATCATAGGACACACTTCAGACTAGACTTAGCTTTATTTCCATGACAGTGTCTGCTGTTTATTCATCACTTCAGTATTACATCAGTGACGTATTTTCATTTCCCTCACAGTGTCTTTACATGTAGTATTCAAATATATCTGTTTTGTTTTTATGTGAATGGTATCACGTTTTTCTGTTGTCCTTTTTCATTTAACACAATTCATTTATATTCATATATGTTAGTACCTCATCACTTTTTTTTTAAGAGAGAGAGAAGAAAGAGAGAGAGAATTTTTTAAATATTTATTTTTCAGTTTTCGGTGGACACAACATCTTTATTTTATTTTTATGTGGTGCTGAGGATCGAACCCAGCGTCCCGCGCATGCCAGGCGAGCGCGTTACCACTTGAGCCACATCCCCAGCCCAATACCTCATCACTTTTAATGGTTTCATAATCTAAATGGATATTACCTACCTTATTTAACTATTGATGGACATACGAGGAAGCTTTTAAAAGTTGGCTACTACCAATTTTGCTGCAGTGTGTATCTTTGCACACTTATGCAGATATACCAGAAAGATATCTGAAGTTACTGGGTCAGGGGGTATGTACATTTTTAACTTGTTAATGCCTAATTGCCTTCCAAAAACATTTATTAAATTTATTTTTCCACCAGTAATATATGAAAGTGATCGTTTCCAAGTCTGCCTATTATTATTGGCCATTTTGGTTTTTGCTAGTCTTTTGCACACAAAAAATGCTTTCACTGTAATTTACATTTCCCTCCTTATTAGTGAGGTTAAATTTCTTTTAACTTTCTTTATGGTGTCATTTGTGACTTTTAATTTTTACATAGTCAAATCTTTAGTCTTCTTACTTATGGCTTCTTAATTCTGTGCCTTAATTAGAAAAGTCTTCCCCATCTAAAATTATAGAAATGTTTTCTTCTGGTAGTTTTACTTTTTTTCTTTCCTTCTTTTTCTTTAAGATGCGTTCTAACTTGTTGTCCAGGCTGGGCCCAAATTCCTGGGCTCAAGAGAGCCTCTTGAATAATATAGCTATAGACCTGTGCCACTACGTCCAACTTACTTTAACATTTAATCATTTTCTTTTTCAGTTTTATTTTGGGTTTTGATGAAGAGTAGTTATAGCATTTTATTTTTTTTCTTTTTTCCAGCCATGTTGGAAGTTTTTAGGTTGGTTTGAAATGTCATGCCAAAAGTTTTATATGTATTAGACTTATTTCTGGATTTTCTTCTTGTCTACCAATTGTTGTTTTTTTGGTACCGGGGATTTAACCTAGGGGTACTTAACCACTGAGCCACATCTCCAGCCAGTTTTCTTTTCTTTTTATATTTGAGACAGGGTCTTGATAAGCTGCTTAGAGCCTTGCTGAGGCTGACTTTGATAAGCTGCTTAAGTTGCTGAAGCTGACTTTGAATTTGTGATCTTCCTGCCTCTGTCTCCCCAGCTGCCGGGATTACAGGCCTGGCTTCTACCAACTGTTTTATTCTTATTACCAAAATTTTATTCTTTTGCATTGTTTCTTAGAATTTTAGAATCATACTGTGGGTTCTATTTTTTTTTTTTTTTTAACTTTTGGGATTTCTGTTTGGATTGCCTTTTATTTATGGATTACTTGGGGAGAATACATAACTTTGCAGTATTGAATCTACCATTTTGGACCTTTTACTAAAAGTCTCTTAAATCAAGTTTTTGTCCTATTATAATATTTTATGGCTTTTTCTTCTAGATTATATACTTTATTGCTGGATTTTTATGTATTTTATAGTTTCTATTGCTGTTTGAATAGGATCCCTGTTTTTTGATTGTCACTTATAATGTTGTTAGCTGTTAGAATACTAAAACTATTAATTTTGTGTATTTATTTATAACCATCTTATTAGTCT
The DNA here is from genome assembly GCF_001458135.2 of Marmota marmota marmota. Lineage (NCBI taxonomy): Eukaryota > Metazoa > Chordata > Mammalia > Rodentia > Sciuridae > Marmota > Marmota marmota. The sequence goes on from NW_025999869.1 coordinate 23,624,266, forward strand.
TAATTTTTTAGTTGACTTTCTTGGATTTCCTAAGTATACAATTGTATCACTTGTAAAAACAATGATAGCCTCCACCCCCATCATTTATGCCTCATTTCTTTTCATTGTCTTACTTAAATAAACTGTTAGAGATCCCCAGGACATCATTTTAGAATGGCCATAATAGTGAGCATTTTCTCTAGTTCTTAGCTGTACAAGGAATGCTTCTGTATATTTTAAATTAAATCGATAGCTTGCCATAGGTACCTGAGAAAGGAATTTTATCAAGTTAAGGAAATTTTCTATTTTTTCTCTTATTGAAGATTTTTAATCAAAACTCGATGTTACATTATATCAAAAGCTTCTTTGACATCTATTAAAATCATTTTTTTATGTTGTACTATTCTTGCTTTCTTGGGACAAATACCACATGGTCATGTGTTCTTTATATTACCCTCACTTACTAAATTTTGTTTTATTTTAGAGTGTTTCTTTTTATTTTCATACACATAATAGGCCTGAACTTCTTTTGACCTCTCTTCACTTATGTTTTTCCTTGCTGTTTAATACTTTATATAGATGGTTGGGAGCTAGGTCTGTCTTGAGGATTTGATGATACTCATAAATCTGAGGCTGGTAACTTTAAAGATGAAATATTCACTACCTGTTCAATTTTTGCTACCATAATCAAGGACTGTTAATATCATGCCCACTTTTCTCTGATCTGAAACAACTTACTAATTTTTCCATTTATTAATGGTAAGTGGAGATAAAATCTAACTCCTGGTATTGTTGTCAAGATCCAATGAGATGATGTGGCCATTTAGCATTGTTGTGGCTCAGATAAATGTCCATCAGTAATAACCACTATAATTGTTACTCCATTAGGTTGATTTTATCTTAGTCATCTCCAACTGTTGCACAGTATGGTTGTATAACCTCCATAGAAAGATAGAGGACATAAAGATTAGCTTATGATCCAGCCAACAGTGGTAGACATCAGCTCCCTCTGACACACCCCTGGTGGGTCTGGATTTTGTGTCTTGGCAGACCTACCTGGCTGGAATAATGCACCACCTCTGCTCTACAAGGGATCAGGATAGACTGTGTGCCTTGGACACTCCTGCTCTACCTGGAATTTGTTTTCCACATTGGGCATGCTTGCTTACATTAATTATTGAAGATTTTTAACTCGAATGGAAAAATAACTTTTTTTTAAAAAAAGTTCTTTGAGGGGCTGGGATGTGGCTCAAGCGGTAGCGCACTCTCCTGGCATGCGTGGGGCACTGGGTTCGATCCTCAGCACCACATAAAAATAAAATAAAGATGTTGTATCCACCGAAAACTACAAAATAAATATTAAAAACAAATTCATTCTCTCTCTCTCTCTCTCTCTCTCTCTCTTAAAAAAAAATCTTAAAAAAAAGTTCTTTGAAAAATCAGGATCATAATGTACAATGCTATGGAAAGACAGTCTTTTTTATACAATTGGCCCAAGCATAGTGTGTGATTTTTTTATTTTGACTTTTTAGGAAATTCTTAGATGTTTTGTCTCTCTCTTTTTTTTTCTTTTCTTTCCTTTTTTTCAATATTAGGGATTGAACCTAGGGCCCCATGCATCTAGGCAAATGCTCTACCCCTGAGCTACATTTCCAGCCTCCATTTTTATTTTATTTTGAGACAGATTCTTGTTAAATTGCCAAGGCTGGCCTTGAACTTGTAATCCTCCTGTTTCAGCCTCCCACATAGCTTGGATTACAGACATGTGCCACCAACCCCCGACTTATCTGTCTTTTTGAAAGTAGCATAAAGTAGAAAATGGAGACTTGTTGCATTCTCATCAAGAAGCAGAATATGTTTTTTTTTTTTCCAGGGTTCACTACTTCAATAATCCCTCATCTGATATTTAAAATGTATTTACGTTGAGTCATTTCTTTCTCTTTTGCTGGTGAACCAAGAGATCATGAAATGATTTTGCAGAGGCAGTAGCATTACGTTCAGTTTCTTTTTTTGTATATATCAGATAAGAGGCCTGCAAATGGAAGTAAGTCCGCCTCACATCCTTTGTATGGTGATGGCAGTGATGTTTGCCTTTTAATCATCGGAGTGACATTTATTAGTTCATAAATCTACTTCCAAAGAACCTAAGGTCTTTTTGATGAAAGGTGACTATAAAAGGACTATAAGAGGTTTTTGACAGGCTACTTTTATTTTTGCAAACATTCTTCTTTTTAGTGTTTAGGAACTACTATCTTAAAAGAAACTTGGGGGCAGGGACATGCCAGAACCAAATGGAAGTTAATGCACTCATTTAGAATTAGGATTTCTGAATCTGTAATTAGGAAGGCAAAATAAAATTTTGATTTAAGCTTCTAAATCACCCTCTGTGATTTAGAAGAGCCTCCTTCTAGTTGGAAAAAAATTCACAGATCTGAGGAATAGAAGCAGCACAAGGGGCCTGGCTTTTGGTAAACCTTAATAATAAGAGAAGAGGAACCAGGAAGTAGTTTCCTAGATTCAATACTAGTGGAACAGCAAGGTTTTGGTCCTATTTATTTTTTTCTAGTTCTTTTGTTTTGTTTTGTTTGGGGGTTTTTTGTTTGTTGGTTGTTGGTTGGTTGGTTTGCGGGGATTGAACTCAGGGGTGCTTAACCACTGAGCCACATCCCCAGCCCTATTTTGTATTTTATTTAGAGTCAGGGTCTCACGAGTTGCTCAACACCTAGCCATTGCTAAGCCTGTCTTTGAACTCGTGATCCTCCTGCCTCAGCCTCCCACGCTGCTGGGATTATAGGCATGTTTTGTGCCCAGCTTCTTTTTCATATTCTGTTTTTGTAACTCAGAGTTTTAGGGAATTATTTCATGATATTATGTTATTTGTATTATTATATGTAATTATATATTTTGACATACATTAGTACAAATAATTAGACATCTTTTATATATAGTAGTACATAGTATTGTTCCATTAAAGTACCAATGGCCTCTTTTTCCAGAGCAATAATGAAATTTCACAGTATGAAAATGGAAGAAATCAATAAAATTATTCGTGATCTTTGGCGAAGTACCTATCGTGGACAAGGTAATTAACATGGTGTGTCACAAACACTCTTCACAAAGCCTTCTTCATAACTTCTCCCCGTATGACCTCTCATTGTGCAAGTATTACCTCCTTGGACCCCTTTCTGAACATCTCTTTGAGATTTTCTAAGAAATCTTATCTTGAAACATAGCAAAAAGAAAATGCAAAGTTTTCTATTCCAAAGCCTGATAGGACTTACATCCTTGGCTGCAGTAGGCATGATATTTAGCTGATGACATAATAGGTTCTATTGAAGTGTAGATAGAGATAAACCCTGATGCGATAAGAAGAAAACCTGCCCAAGGAAAATCTTAGAGAAGCAGCAGAGGGGTTGGGTTATCCAAATTGCTTCTAGCCAGACTGCCAGGATCTTAAATCTTCCCAGCCAGAGAAATAAGTTCAAAATCAGCCAGTATTTTCCCCAGATGAAATCAGCTTCATGTGTTTCTCCTAGGCTTACTTGATGTAGAAAATGACAAAAGGCTGCAGAGGGTAAAGTATTTTACACTAAAGTATTTTTCTTTCTGCATCAGATATTGAATACATAGAAATACGATCTGATGCTGATGAAAATGTATCAGCTTCTGATAAAAGACGGAATTATAACTACCGAGTGGTGATGCTGAAGGGAGACACAGCCTTGGACATGCGAGGACGATGCAGTGCCGGACAAAAGGCAAGTATCTCGGAATTCTGACAGGAAGAGTACCAGAAAGCACCCAGGGCTGTCCTTGATGGTAGGAAGCTCTTTTCAGCATCTGTGGTTACCCTCTCCTAATGCCAACCAATATTTCCTGCAGCATTCTGTATAGTGGCTTTTAAGAGAAGGGCCTGAAGGGTCTCAGGATAGGCTTGTGTAGAGAAAGAGGCTGAACCCATTATCATTTCACAGCATTCCTTCTCAGAGTAAGGTCACTCACTGCCTTATCTACTACTCTTTAATGTGCTACCAAGAAAGAAAAAGATACTTACAACTGTAAGACATATTCTGATTTCAGAGAAGTAAAAATTCAAAATTAATATTAATTATATTAGTAATAGTAACTATATACTATTAATCATAGTAGTGTTAACAAGCCAGATTCTAGGCTGCGCCAGATGAGACATTCCAGTAAATGAGAGAATCTTCTTGAGAAAGTAGCCCCCATATAGAACCAACCTTCTACCACCCTAGCCTAGCTTCTGGACCCACAGACCTCAAAAAGAGGGCTCTTGTCATTCAGTTGCCTTGATGCCCATAGGGGTTTCTGTCACCAGCACCACATACACAAGACACAGTTGTCAGGTCAGGCCAGCTGGCTCCACATGAAGTCTCTGGGAGGACAGCCCTGCTTGGATATGGAGCACAGAGCAAAATCACAAAGAAGAATGATATTTTAAAGAGTCAGGATAATGGGGTCTGCATCCTGGGGTATAAAGCTAGGTCCTTTCACTGTGCACAGGTTTCTACCAAACACTTCTCAGATTAGAAGCAGATTATACTTCATATACCTCTGGACCCTGATTTTCATAAAATTTCAAAAAAGAAAAGTATGCCCATGTTATCTTAATTACTTCTATAGTTTTTTGCTTAAAGAATATACCATGCAGCTAGGCATGGTGGCACACACCTATAATCCCAGTGACTCAGGAGACTGAGGCAGGAGGGTCGCAAATTCAAAGCCAGCCTCAGCAATTTAGCAAGGCCCTAAGCAACTTAGTGAGACCCTGTCTCAAAATAGAAAGCACTGGGGATGTGGCTCAGTGGTTAAGTGCCCCTGGGTTCAATTTCTAGTCCCCCACACATAAAAAAGAATAAACCATGCATGTGTGTATCATCAGCCCAGAGAGCTGATACCAATTCAAGACAGCTGCAGATTACTATCTAAATTGTAGTCTGCAAAAATGACAAATTTATGATCTATAATCAGTATCCCTATTTGCTTTTGTGATTTTTTTACTGTTAATTATAAGTGAATTTGAATCAAGATACCTCTAGATTTAAAATGCTTTCAAAATTACTTCCTTTGTATGTGCATGATACTGGGAATTGTCCCCATGCATGTTCTACCACTGTGTATCCCCATCCCTTTTTATTTTTTAAGAAAGAGCCTAAGTTACCAAGGCTGGCCTCAAATTTGTAGTCCTCCTACTTCAGCCTCCTGAGTAGCTGGGATTACACGGTTGCCTTACTGCACCCAACTCAAAAATACTTTCTGAGCAAAAATAGATTTACTGTAGATAGTAGTAATTGCTTTGTGGTAGTAATTGCTTTCTTGGCATTGGGAGAGAAGGAAAAACAAATGGTTTGGTGGAGGTGGGCCTCAACTGTACCTAACACTGGCTTTTGCTGAGGCTTTAGAGGCCATTGTGAGTGGGTGGTAGTAAAGTTGGCAGCAGGGGATTCAAAGGCAGGAAGGAAGTACCTGTCCCCGAACGGGGAAGCAGTGGCCCTCGTTTCTGCAAGCTGCTGGCCTCCCTGGCCATTATGAGAATGTGTGTACTACTACAAAATCAACTCACAAATTCAGTAGGAGAAAGAATTTATAACTCACATAAATGTACTTTATATTTCACAGAATAGTCCTACACTATTAATTCTGTGTTCCTTGTACTCTCAGTTGGCTTTATTTGAGTCTGAGGGTTTTAGTATTAGGTTTCTGTTAGTCATGAAAGTGCCTAATAGTTCTAGTTACTTGGATTTCCTGCAGGTAAGCGTAAACAAAACCACACTTCTATACTCATCCTGATACTGTGACCCATGATTGTTTTTTCCCTCTTACTTTCTCAAAATTATACATACAAACATTTCAGTGTGGACCAGAACACAATACCTGGTACCAAGTCTCTTTATCAGAAAACCATAAAGGTCAGGTGAAGACTTTTTAAGATCATAAATCTTATACCTTTATTAAAATTATTTGTTATAGCCAAGTGGTAATGCATCTCTGTTGTGAGCCTGTGGTTTCAAGTTTTGATTATAGCTGATATGTTTTTTTTATTGGAGGGCAGGGGGAGAATCAGTGTTGCATTTAGCATTTTATTTCATTGCAAATGATGGGCGTGAGCATGCAGCTGATGGCTCACCTTCCAGAGGGACATAAGAACCTGGTTGCAGGCTGGGCTCTCCCACACAACAGCAATTTCTCTAATGTCAGTGACTTTGTGACATTTACTCACCTTTGCCTTCTGAAGCAATCGTGCCAGTCTGTGGTATGCATCTCACTCCTGGGCTTTTCCCCAGGTGTTGGCCTCACTCATCATTCGCTTGGCGCTGGCTGAAACTTTCTGCCTGAACTGTGGCATCCTTGCCTTGGATGAACCAACAACAAATCTTGACCGAGAAAACATTGAATCTCTTGCACACGCTCTGGTTGAGTAAGTGTCTCATATTTGGGAGATTGTGATAGTTTTGATCAAGAGAGTTGTGTGGGGTGAACTCCACCTAGATGTGTCCTTCTTGGGGAAACCAGTCGGTGACAGACACTTTTGACAGACACTTTTCCTTTTGATAGTAATTCTTCAGATTCCCTTGAAAATGAAATAGTGAACAGCAGCCCCAGACATGTCCTCCTGTGAACCCACACGTCACAAACAGGAGTTGGTGTGCCCTGCTGAGATGTTTGTACATGGTGGTAGTGGGTTTAGGACTGTCTCCCAAGCTTTTTACAGTGCATCAAACAGCTCTGAGGAACAACAAAACTCTTATTCAAAAAGCACACTAGTGATTAAGTAGACTGCCGAGGGTGAAACTGCACGCACCTTTTACCACATTCACCTGTGTGGGCGCAGGCTCCAAGGTTGGGCAGCTTTTGCAAAGGCCCTCAACCCTGAGGTAGAAGGGGATGTTTGGGGGCACTCCCGACTCCAGGAAGACTTTCTGACAGAGGTGATATTTCCTGCCTGACAGCACAGCATGGGCCAGGGGCCCTAAGCAGCAGGGCCATCCTCAGTCTGCTCTCAGTAGTCAGGCAGGACGAGCAAGGAAGGGCTAGTGCTTTAGAAACTCAAGTGCGTCCAGTTTCAGGCAAGAGATAAATAACTGGTTAGTCTTTCAGGTCTCAGTCCCAAAGCTGGTTACCTCATCATATAGATGAGCAAAAAAGTGTTCCCAGTGCACCCACTCAGGTCTCCTGTGTGTCATAGAACGGATGCATCTAGTGACTAGTGGTGACAGAATTCTAAGTAGACTCAGCTCTGAAGAAAGCAGTGTTATTCCCCTGTCATCTTTTTTTAAAAGAGATAGCTAGCAACAGGTCAGGAAAATGTAGGGGAAGAAGTTGAGGAGTTGAGGCATTCCTCAAACGCCTCCACCTTCTTTAGTAGGAACAACTTTGCGATCTAGAAGAGCAAGTCCAAATTCTTGGCCTGGTTCTTACGGGTCCCTAAGGTGGAATCAGCCATGCATCCCCACTGCCTGGACAGGAGATGGGACTCCTGCCTTACTGGCTGAAGGCCCCTGACCACCACCACCACCTCAACTTCCTGCAGGGTAGCCAGAGGCCCTGACATACACAGCACAGGAAAAGCTTAGTTGCCACATGTAGCAGCAGTTCATGTGTCTGACAAGGTTTGTAGTGACTTTTCCAAATTTTTGCTCTTAAATCATAAAATATTCTAAATATATTGTTTCAGGATAATAAAGAGCCGCTCCCAGCAGCGTAACTTCCAGCTTCTGATAATCACTCATGATGAAGATTTTGTGGAGCTCTTAGGACGTTCTGAATATGTGGAGAAATTCTACAGGATTAAGAAGAACATTGATCAATGCTCAGAGATCGTGAAATGCAATGTTAGTTCCCTGGGATCTTATGTTCATTAGCTGCTTGTTTTTTTTGATTTTGGGTTTTGTGTGTGTGTGTGTGCGCGCAGAGGATTGAACCCAGGGCCTTGCAATATTAGCCAAGTACTCTACCAACTGAGCTACAATCCCCACCAGCTGCTCACTTCTGATATCAACTGAACCAGATGAAGAAACATTCTTTAAAAAAAAAAAACTTGTGTCTAGAATGTTGAATGTTTAAGAGGTTCTGAGATCATAAAGTTGTTTCACATGAAATTTGGACTGATTTCCTAAACTGTGTCCCCCTGCAGCAGCCTCTAAGAGCCTACAGGGCTCAGCAGCTTTACAGTTGGACTCAGTCACTCTGCTTCCCTCCATAGGATAAATAAATGTCCCCCTCCCCTTGCTGTTAAGAAGGATGGGCTCCCTTAACTGTAAATCTGTGCAGGTGACCTCTCTGCCTGGGCCTTGGTTTCTTCTAAATCTGAAGTAGTTGAATGGGGTCTTAAGTTTTGACAGAAACCTTAAGTAGTTATCTCATTGAGTACCCACCATCTTCTCTCTCCACACACCTGCCAGATAGTCATCAAGACTCAGGGCTCTCTAGAGAGGAAATAGCCCACTTGAAGCCTGATCTGTCCACCATGCAGAAGGCAGTCATTCTCCTCTGCATCTTCTGTGTATCAGCTCAGCCTTACCGTCAATCCCAACTACTCTTCAAGGGCAGGTCCCAGTGTGGAAGGCAAGCCAGGCTCACACATACTCAGGTCCTGCCTCCAACCAGACCTGGAAGAACAAGCCTCTCATTTCCACTCTTGATGACAATTCTGATAAAGCCCAATACTCTTTTCCATGGAATTGTCAGCTAACATCTTGAAGCCATTTGCAGTTATTCTAATGCTTCCCAGTCACACTTTAGAATTCCACTTTGTGGAGTTTTGTCAGAGTCATTCAGAACTGTGTTAGATCTTGATTCAGTCAAGCTTTGGGCAGATCTGGTAAGCATATTGTGTAGTCTGCCTTTCTCATCCAGGGTCCAGAAGCGGATTGAGCCCTAAGGTCCTATATTATCTGTGCTCAGGCTAAATAGTGGCCCCCAAAGACATCCAGGTCCTCATTCCCTGAACCTTTGAATATTACCTTATATGGCAAAGGTGACTTTGCTGAAGTGATGGAAGCTAAGGATCTTGGAAATATATTATCCCTGGGGTGGTACTAAATGTAATCATAAGTAACCTAATAAGAGGGCGGCAGAGGGAAGTCAAATTACAGGAGAAGGTGATGTGTTGGTGGAAACCGACCAGAGAGATGCACTTTGAAGATGGAGGAAGGGCCGTAATCCAAGAGATAGAGGCAACCACTAGAAGCTGGAAAAAGTAAAGAAGCATTCTCCCCTCAGAGCCCACAGCAGGAGTCAGCCCTTGACTTTAGTTCATTGAAATTGATTTTGAGTTCTAGCCTTCAAAACTGTTAAAAGAATAAATCTGTGCTGTTTCAAGATGGTATATTTTGGGTAATTTACTACTCAGCACTAGGAAATTAATATAGAAATCAGTTTCACTGCATCTAAAATGATACTAGTTATGTACTATCCTTGAAAGAATTCAGAAAGGAATTGCTTAAATCATGTTCTGAGGTTCATATAAGAAGCCTGGTTGAGAAAAGAAGGTCCAGAGTCTCACCCAAGCTGGGGAGGGCCAGGTAACAGGGTATACCACTCCAACCTTTCAGCTCCTGCCTATTCCAAGCCCGTCTTGTGATAAGGTTCAGTCATCCTAGTTTTTTTTTTTTTTTTTTTTTTAATGACACAACACCTTTATTTTTGTTTGTTTTCATTTTATTGTGGTGCNTTTTTTTTTTTTTTTTTTTTTTTTAATGACACAACACCTTTATTTTTGTTTGTTTTCATTTTATTGTGGTGCCGGGTATTGAACACATTGGCTCATGCATGCAAGGTAAGCACTTCTACCACTGAGCCACAACCCCAGCCCCCATCCTACTTAGTTTTGACAAACTAAAAATTGCCTCTTAACCAAACTCACATAATCCTGACAAAAGAATCACTAAAAAGAAGAGCAGATCACTGTCACAGTGAGCACAGGCCCAGTGACTCCTGAATTCAATAAAAGCAAATCAACTCCATTCATATATAAAAGCAAACATCTATAGTAACCAAGGGGTGTTTATCCCAAAACACAATAATAAATAATAATAAATCTTGAGAAAATGATAAATCCAATTACAAAATATCAAGGATAATAAACCCAAAGGGGAATAATTCTTACACATGCCTAACATTTGATAAAATTCGTCTCCCAGGTTTAGCATATTTGTAATTCTGTAAATATTTTCTGAATATTACTGTCAAGTCAAAAACAATAACAAATGATGAAATATTTGTCACTTAAATATTAAAACCAATTACCTCCTATCAGTGTGTTCTGAAAGCTCTGGTCTTTGCAATAAAGAATGAGCAAAATGCAATACAAGTTAAACATAATGAAACCAGAATTATGATTTACAAATTAAAACAGACTTTCCATCTAAAATCTAGGCCACACTCTCACAGACCTTTTGAGTGGCCCTTTCACCCTATAGCACTCCTTTCAGTGGGCTTGGAAATGAGATAGGTACCTTCTTCCTTCTCATTGCTGCTTGGAAACCATGCTCCATTAAATGCCCCCACCCCCAAATGAAGGGGCATTGCAGTTTGGAAGTTAACCATCTAGATTGCCTGGACTTTAAATTCCAACACCACCACTAATCAACTGAGGGACTTTGAGCAAATTAGTTATTCTCTTTTTGCCTCTTCTTCCATACCTATAAAGTGGGTAAATGGTACCTTGTCTTGTAGGGTTGTTATAAAGATTAAATGACTTAGTATTTATAAACTGCTTAGACCTGCTTGACACATAGTAAGCACTATTTTAGTGTGTTCAAGAAAAACTTCACATCTTCAGTTTATTCGTTCTTGTTGCAGTAGTATCCTAGCACCTGGGCTAGTCACCCATAACCGTAAAGATTTTAGCTGCCTTTTCAGTGTCACTCTTTTCAAAGTACTTTCATAATCACTGATGATTTCAATATCCAAATAATGATTTCACATAGCAATAATGACTCGAGAGCTCCTGTTCTTTCCTCTCCCTTGAGAAGATACCCCCATTGTCTTACTTTGGAGCCTGATTCTTTTAATAACAAGAACTGCAACCCTCTATTGGAGAGTGAAGAATTTCACATTGGGGTTTAAACTCCTCACTCTCCAATAACCCCTCTGTGTCTACAAGTCATTTCTGGAGTTGTCAACCCAGCAATTCTTTGATCCCACCAAGGTTGAATTCCTACCACCTATTGACAGTACATTTCCTTCATGCCTTCACTTACACAATTTAAATGCTGTTGTCCATCATTATCACCCTGCTCTTCTATCCTGGGCCTTCCTGACCACTCCAGCCCTGGGTAGGTCCCCCTCTCCCCTTCCCTGCACATGCCGCTTTCTTTGCAGTTTCCCTGATTTCTTGCTGCTGCAACACTTCAGTGCTGAGACTGAATCTGCACCACTTTTCTCTACACCCACTTATTTTGTGATATCATCTATTCTCATAACTTTCAAACAATTTTCTCCCAGAAGCAGAACCTGAAACAAGGCTTTCAAGTGAAAGTAATCAGCAAGAGATTGGGAAAATAAGAGAAGGCAGCCATTGACACGCCTGCTACCAAGCAAACAACAGGAGTTTAATCCCACTCTGGACAATTTGGCAAAAACATGTGACATGGCATTATTCTGCCTGTGGGGCAAGAATATGGGATATTTATATTGCAACTTCCCAGTTACAATATAAATATCCCATATTTATATTGGACTATTCTAGCACATATTAGGTAGCAGCAAAGCTACAGATGAAGAAATTTTCAGACAACAGTAGCAACTGGCCAGGGGCGAAACACACTGGTAGTCCTAGGATTGGAGCAAGGCATAACAGCCCCTGTAGCAACCACCTATATGCTGATGACTCATAAATGTTTGTCTCCAATCCTAAAACACCCAACTCCTATCCAGCTGCCTGTGGACAACTGGACATCTAGATGCACTTAAATATTTAACAGACATCTGAAACTTAAAATGACCCAAACCATTCTTGCCCCAGAACCCACACCCCCTACAGGCTTTCAGTTAATAGCAATTCCATTCTAACAGTTGCTCAAGCAAAAATCTCTCCATTAACATCCTTCATTCTTCTGTTTATCTCACATTTCACATCCAGTGCATCAGTTTAATACTATGGATTCAACTTTGAAAATGCATCCAGAATCAGAGTGTGCCTCGCCACCACTGTCCAGGTCCAAGCCAATACCATCTCTAACCTAAGTGGTCTGAGTAACCATCTAACTGCCCTAACTTATTTCTTCTCTGCACTGTCTGTGCTTAACACAGCAGCCAGTGATCTTTTAAGATGGTAAATCAAGTAAATGTGTTTCTCACAGGGCCATGGGGGAGCAATTCTGAAACTATTATGTACAGATGCTTCTTCATGTACGATGGAGTTACATCCCTCTAAATCTATCATACGCTGAAAATGTAAGTCAAAAATGCACTTATTTTCTGGGCACCGCGGCACACACCTAAAATCCCAGTGGCTCAGGAGGCTGAGGCAGGAGGATTGCAAGTTCAAAGCCAGCCTCAGCAACTTGTCAAGGCATTTAGCAACTCAGCGAGACCCTATCTCTAACTAAAATATAAAAAAGGGACTGGAGATGTGGCTCAATGGTTAAGCACCCCTGGGTTCAATTATCAGTACCAAAAAAATGCATTTATCACCCCTAACCTACCAACGTCCTAGCTTAGCAACCCAGTGTAGTTGCATAGTATTAGTTTTTTCCCCTTGAGATTACTAGGCTGATTGGGCTGATTGCCACTGCCTAGCACTGTGACAGAGTACCATACAGCATATTGCTAGCCCCAGAAAAGTTCAGTTTAAAATTCAAAATGTGAAGTGTGGTTTCTATCAAATGCATACTGCTTTCACACTATAAAATCAGACAATCATAAGTCAAACCATCCTAAGTCAGGATCAGTATGTGCTAAAACAATACATATGTATTTTGTAGATAATAAGAATCCAGTGTTCTGAATACATGTATAACATATATTCAGTTAGTAATCAACTAATTTAAATAATCAAAGAAAACCCAGGCTTCATGGATAAACTGATGGTTTCTATCATATTTAAAGAATACCATCAGGGCTGGGGATGTGGCTCAAGCGGTAGCGCGCTCGCCTGGCATGCGGGCGGCCCGGGTTCGATCCTCAGCACCACTTACAAAACAAAGATGTTGTGTCCGCCAATAACTGATAAATAAATGTTTAAAAAAAATAAAGAAAGAAAGAAAGAATACCATCAATCCTTTAGAATAAAAAGTTAAAATCACCATAGGAGCCATCAATTCCACTCCTGAGTATATAGCTCAAAGAATCAAAAGTAGGGGGTCTCAAAAGATATATGCACACCTTTGTTGATAGCAGCATAGAAACAGCTCACATATTCATGGATAGATGAATATTGGGTATTCATGTAATGGAATATTGGCCTTAAAAAGGAAGGAAATTCTAACATATGCTGCAATGTTGATGAACTTTGAGGACATTATGCTAAGTGAAATAAGCCAGTCAGCCAAGGAAAAATGCCATTTTATTTCACATATATGAGGTACCTAGAGTAGGTAAATTCATAGAGATCAAAATAAAAGGGGTGTTCCCCAGGGGCTGAGAGAGGGGAGGATGGGGGTTTGTTTAATGGGCACAGTTTCTGTTTTGTAAGATGGAAAGTTCTGGGAGATTGGTTACACAACACTGTGAGTGTACTTAAAAATCCTGAACTATACACTTGAAAATGGTTTAGATGGTAAGTTCTATGGGTGTTCTACCACAACTTAAAGCTTTAAAGGAGACAGAACTAAGTACACACCAGCACAAGCTGGTCTGCACACATATTCTACTTCTGTCCACTGAGGGTGCCTCAGTAATAATGAGCACGCCTACTGCCCTAATTATGATCTTGATTTAACTTTTATATAAGGAAATCAGGCTCCTTGGAGAAATGGTTGATTCTAGGGCTGCAGCGTGGAAAAATACAAAAAGAGCCTGGAACACCTTGTGGTACCATTGTGTGTGTGTGTGTGTGTGTGTGTTTTCCGAAGAAAAGGGTTTGTTCAGAGAACACAGGACCTCACCTGAAGTAATGTCTTTGAGAAACAAAGACAGTATGACAGTACAACCCATAGAGAAACAAAAACCTGTGAGCACATACTGATATAACAAGTACTTAACCAAAGTGGAGAGAAGGAAATTGAAAAACCACCATCAGGCAAATAACCACAGTAAAAGAGTCATTGATTGGTGCTAACATTTAAGGAGAAATGATTTTATATAGTCTCAAACTATCTCCCTCAATATATTTATTAACTAGAACAAGAGAAAGGTGTTAACTTTATAGTGGAAAAACCTGGCAGAAACCATCTTAACCAAGTCAAGGTCAATACCCAGTGAAGCATGACATGACTCCTAAGACATGATGCACTGAGAAGGACACAACTCCATTTCTGTGATATTCTTGCCAAAAATGTGTAACCTCAATCCAATTACAAAAAAATGCCATAATTTTCTCATAAGACACATCCAAACTGAAGAGCATAACTGGTCAATATTATTAGAAAATACAAGAATTATGAATGACAACACTGAGGGACCATTCCAGACTTCAGGAAACCAGGGAGAATTAACAACATTGTGAGATCTGGGTTGGATTTTTTGGGGGGCGGCTGGGGATTGGACTAGGGCCCCATGCATGCCAAGCAAGCACTCTACTACTGAGCTACATTCCCAGCTCCTTCTGGATTGGATCTTGAAACCAATAAAGGACATTAGTGGAAACACTGGTGAGATTCAAATAAGGAGTGTAGTTTATTCAGTAAATGAGTGCTTTTTGTTTTTGATTATTGCACTAAGATTCAGTGTCTGGTGAGCACTTTCTGCATTTGGAAGGTGTCACCATTAGGAGAAGCTGGGGAAGGGGAAATGTGGAAACCCTAATATTTTTTGCAACTTTTCTATAAACCTAAAGTTAATTCAGAATGCAGGTCTTTTTTATTTTTTATTTTTTTTAACATTTATTTTTTAGTTGTAGTTGGACATAATACCTTTATTTTATTTATTTATTTTATGTGGTGCTGAGGATTGAACCCAGGGCCTTGAACATGGTAGGCAAGCGCTCTGCCACTGAGCCACAACTCCAGCCCCAAGGGTCTTTATTATAAAAGAAAAAAATGTAAATTGAATCATGCTACTACACTGCTGAAAACCTCCTGTGAATCCCCATATCACTGGTCACAGAAGCCCCAGTTCAAACAGTGGCTTAAAAGACTGCTCTGGGCACGTTGACCACCCCACTCACTCCCTCTGCCTACACCAACTTCCTTGCTAAATCCTCAACATGGTATACATCCTCCTGCTCAGGCCTGCTATAGTCTGAATGTAGGTGTCCCTCCAGAGCTCCTCTGTGGAAATGTTACCCCCCAGGGTGATGGTGTTAAGAGGTGGAGCCCTTGGGAGGTGATCAGGCCATAAGGATTCTACTGTGCAGATGGGATTAGTGCCCTTATAAATGGGCTTGAAGGAGAGAATTCACCCCTTTACCCTTCTGCCATGGGCAAAAGAAGCAAGAAGACACCATCTTGGAAGTAGAAACTGCTCACCAGACACTAGATCTTCTGGTATCTTGCCTTGGACTTCTCAACTTCCAGAACTGTGAGAATTAAGTTTATGTCTTTTTAAAAATCACTAATCTCAGATAGTGTGTTGTAGCAGCAAAAAAGGATTAACACAGGGCCTTTGTCCTTGCCCATACATTCTACTTGGAAACTTCTTCCCCCAAATATCTGCATAGTTGCTTCCTCTCATCCTTAAGGTCCCTCTACTCAATCAGCAGCTTCCCAGTGAGACTTTTCCTCACCATCCCTACACAAAGGCACACTTTCTGTAGCCTACCTGTCCCATCTTCCCACTGCCCTTCTGCCATAGGCCAAAGAAGCAAGAAGACACCATCCTGGAAGCAGAAAGCGCTCACCAGACACTAAATCTTCTGGTGTCTTATCTTGGACTTCTCAACTTCCACCATTGCACTTCGCACCATCTGCCATGCCATACAGTTATTCTGTCTCCACCCACTACAATACATCTCCAAGAGGGCAAGAACTATGCTGTTTTATTGTATGCCCAGCATACAGGAAGTATACAATAAACATTTACTTAAAAAATAAATGAACTTGTAATTGTTGTAAGAATTTCTTGTAATTATTTGTTTCAAATATGTCTTCCATACCAGACTGAATTGTTCCACTGAGCTGCATCCCCCATCTTCACCCCACAGGGGGTACACAAGATCTTGCTAAATTGCCCAGACTGGTCTTGAATTTACTATCCTCTTGCCTCAGCCTCCAAAGTTGCTGGGATTACAGGTGTGCTCCACCCTAACTAGATATTCACAAAGGCAAAGGTTTCCGTTTTCTCTTCACACATCTATCTACTAGAATACTAGAGTGACCGCTACTAAAATATTACAGTGATGATTATCTTTGAGTGCTGGGATTATGGGGGCTTTTTATTCACTTTTGTCTCTGCATTTTACACAAGAACATATTTTGCAAAATCTTTTTTAAATGCAGAATACTGACATTAGAGAAAAGAGATAAAAAAATTATTCAATAAATTATTCCAGTTTTGCAACAAAATACAAATGTGTGCAGCAGAAGGACTGGTAATAACTACAGAGTCCAAGTTAAAAGGGTGCAAGATTCGTGTTGGCTTCTTACTGCTTGTCTCTTTTTAAAACTTTCTACATTAAAAACATAAATTCCAAGTGGAAACAATGGAATGAATACACACTACTGCCTGGATAACCCAGGAAAATAACAATACTGAATTTTTCAATTTTTAATAGCACCGGACTGGGAGAGGGAACAACCACACTAGCAATTTATAAGGTGTAGAGCAGAGGGCCAGTGGGCAGGCACTTACTGACCCAGGAGAACAGAACTGTGCCGTCACAGGGAACCTGAGACCTACTCTGCTGTGCAAAATCCCCAGTGCTCAGGAACGGGCAGAAGACCAAGTACCTCTGAAAGGGGAGGGCTGCGACTACGGAGAGGGAGTTGAAACTCTAAGCAGCAGTCAGATCATTCCTACTCCTCAAAGTCAGCTGAGCCCCCTCCAGCATACAGAAGCCCTGGTACCTGGACCAAGAAACACGATGCACACCTGCGGGCAGCCTGACTCTGCTCAGACTGGGGCACCAAGTCAACAGTTAACATACATGGAGACCCTCAGCCCAGCCGTGCCCTCTGCCCACCTGTGGCTTCCAGAGTGCTGGCAGCAGGCAGAGTCAGGGAGAATCTTTGCTGGGGAAGCTACTTTCTCTGCAGGAAAAAAGGACTTAATATACTGGTAGGGCAGGTCCCCTGTGGCCCTAGAGTGAACACCCAACCACATCCACACCCTCATGTGGACAGACAATGCAGGGTCACCTGACACCCAAGGAAAGTCCATACATGAAAGAGAAAAAAAACAGGCAGAAAAGGGCTAGTGACTTGGCTCCGTGGCAGAGCACTTGCTTGCCTAGCATGGGGCAGGAGGGAGAATTTGGAGAAAATAAAGACTAAATAAAAACCACTACCAGTAAAATTCTTATATTGCTATGAGAAGATACCCCGTTAAACAAGAATGTGGTGCTATGAGGACATACACATGTTCCGATAAGAATAAAATACCCCTGGGATGAAAGATAAAGCTATGAAAATATAGAAGAGGAGAGGAAATTTTAAATGGAAAGTAGAGAAAAGAAAAAAAAACTAGACTATAAAATATAAAAACTAGGAAATATGAAAACTAGAATTATAATAACAATATTTTAACTGGTGGTTCTAATAAGAGAGAGGAAAAAGTCAAAAACTGACCCAAGTTCTATCACTATGGATACAAAAATAATTTCTTACAAAGTAAGAAAAAGCAAGGTGCAAAATGTCATCTCACATATGCAGACAAAATAAGTTGCTTATATTTCCAGAAGCCCCAATAAGTTACACAAAAACACAGTAAAATTAGTCATTTGCAGGGGGGGAGTAGAGATGCTCCATTCAAATATACATAGTTTTGATTTTTGTATCATGTGAATGGAATACCACAAATAAGAACTAACATAAAATAGCCAAGCTTTTGTTTTGTTTTGTAAGAAAGAAAAGTTCCCTAAACTTAATGACATGCTTTCTGTTTGAAAAGGCCCTCCATGTGTCTGGCACACAAGATGAAGACAAAACCATTCCAAAGTACATCACTGTGACATTTGGAGCACAAGGACCAAGAATATTCCTACACATTTCCAGAGAAAGGGTGAGAAAAGATTTAGATTCAGAATGAGTTGGGTGCTGTGGTGCACATCTGTAATTCCAGCTTCTACCAGGGCTAAAGCAGGAGGATCAAATGACAAGGGGCAACTTAATAGGACAGGGTCTCACTAAAAATGAAAAAAAAAAAAAAGATACTAGGGGGGTGTATAGCTCATATTGCTTGCCTAACATGTGGGAAACTCTGGGTTCAATCCCTAGTATAGAAGAGGGTTGAAACAAAATTGTCTCTGGAAGATAAAACTCTTAAGAACAACGGATTTTATCAAATCTCTTGAGAGGAAATTTATATAAGTGACCAAGAATTTAGGGTTAAGTCACTGAGAACATAGAAAACTAAACAAATGGGAAAACAAGACAACTCCAGTGGGGAAATGGTTTCAGGAGAGCACTCACTCCCTTACCCATCTGTGTGCTGTGAATATATTAGAATAATTGTTTAAACAGAAACAAGGTTTTTGACTGACCCAAATTATGATCCTACATTGGTAGCAAGAGGAAAAGAAATCATGGAAGGAGGGAAGAAGAAACATCTATCCTAGACAACAATGCCTACACCTGAACATCAAGAAATAGCAGCATGTTTAACTTAGAAACAGGAGGGATGTAAAAACCAAAACAACTTGTCAAAAACGGAAGGATTTCAGATTTTTCCCTATTTACAAGCTTTCAAGTCAACATGTCACAGTTTCATAGATGCTGGCAGTAGACACAGGGTTCTTGGCTCAGAAACAAAGACATTTATTATGCACAGAAGCAGTAGAATATCAACATTTTTGTTCCCAGAATCCCAATGCTCACAGGGTGGTGCAGAGAGGACCAGAGGGCACCTGTGCACCCAGTGGGTTGCATGGCAGGAGAGGAAGTCCTAGCTTAGGAAACCTAAACTTTCTATAATGAGCAGAAGGTGTGCCTGCCATTTGCTCTGGAGGAAGCAAAAGGACTGTGGATGTAGCTCAGTGGGAAAGCACTTGCCTAGCATGGAGGCCCGGGATTCAATTCCCAGTACTCAGGACCGCAAAAAGAAGAGAGAGAGAGCTGCAGCCGGAGCGCTCCCTGGCTTGTGCGCACCGCGCTCTGGGCGTCCGAGGGCGCGCAGGGCAGGCGCTGCACCGCTCACTTCCACCTTTGCCTCCCCCTCGCTTCCCGGCCGCTCTGCGCCCTCAGCCCTCCTTCCCGCACCGGCCACCTCCGGAGGCCGCGGGGGAGGGCCGTGCCACTCGGATCCCGCTTATCTGCCCCATCTCGCGTTACATAAGGCCGTTCCCCTATCTCCGCGGGCCATCGCCGCGCCAGCGCGCCTTCTCCCACGCGCCGGGGCGCCTGCCCACCGCTGTCCGCATGCCTTCTGCTGGCCAGGAGGGGTAGGGGCACGTTGACTCATGCATGCGCGGTGATCTGGGGACTTGCACAGCCCAAGGTGTTTTCCCGATCATTCCCCCACCACGGAGACCCCAAAGGAGATGACATTGGCCCTTTGCTACAGATGCGGGAAATGACGCCAGGCTCTGCAAGGCCTCTCTGGGCAGGGGCGGGCTCCCAGGTCAGGGCCTGTAGTTGGGCTGCAAAGCTCTGAGTGTAGGCCAAAGACTGGGAATTGTGTTCCCAGCGGGAAGAGGAGCAAAGCAAGGCTGGGAGGCATCTAAAAGAGTGAAGGGTCTGGCATTCCCGGGAAGACATTTGTAAAGTTGAACCCCACAGAGGAGGGGACAAAGGGAGCCTGAGCAGACCAAGAGGGGACCTGGAGTGGCAGGTGCTGGCCTAGGAGAGGAAGTGGGTAAGGGAGTGAGTGCTCTTCACATTAGCATTCAATAAGCAGATACTGTAGCCTGTGCTGTGGGGGTTTCTGGAGGAATTCTAGGGACATGAGGGAAGAGCAGGAAAAAGGCTACAGGCCAGCGTCCCTGCAAGGGTGCTGCTTACAGAGGACAGGCCCAGGAGCTCCCTCCACAGCACTTATTCTGCAAAAGGGAAACGGGAGGCCCTCCACGGCAGGGGCTGCTCCTACAGAGACTGGTGGGCAGAGGTGGTGCCCCCACCCAGTCTCATTTGGCTCTGGGAACTACACACCGGGACCTGGGCTGGGGCTAGGGCACTAAGGGACTGAAGGCCATGGTGAGCCCCAGAGTTCAGGCTGCTCATACCCAGAGTTACCACCAAAGCATCTTTAAAAAATTAAAAGTCCCAAGAGGAACTTAACCCTGGTTGGCTCTTTCAGTGAAGACCTGGGAGTCTGATCTTTTTGAATCCTTCCTGTGGTGGGGCCAAGGAGGAATCATGTGGGACTCAAAAACCCAACTTCAGTCTCTTCTTTTGTCCTTGTTGAATTTTGTATTGAAAATCAAGCATTACTTTGGTAATTTAAGAAAAACAAGTCCCAAATTCCCATAGCTCATAGACCTGTCACAGACCCAGTGCCACTTGGACTGCCCTACACTTCTGGTGAGCCAGAGGGGTCTGAGGACAGGAGTTCAGAATTGGGTTGGCTGTCCAGGAGCTCAGGATGGTCACCAGGAGGAACTGCTGCACTGCTGATGCCGGCCACCCTCAGGGCCCTCTCACCAACACCTGGGATTCAGCCATTCCAACCTTGGAAACTCTGTACTAGATCCTTCTTGATAAATCCACTAGAAATCAAGCTCTTTCCTTTATACGATGCTGGATTTTCCACAAAGTAAAATCAAGATGAGTAAAGATGTGGTTTCTAGATAGTGCTCGACAAAGCGGAGGCCAGGGTATGAGGCGTCACCATTTGGGCCTATAAAAAGCTGCCACAAGAAGCAAAGGCCACAAGCCACTCAGCTTTGACCAGCACATGACACGTCTGTTCCTCTGTTCTGTGCTGGCTTTGGGTCTCATGGCGCTCTGGTTGACTGTGGTCCTCACCCTTGCCTGCCTCAGTGGCCTCGCTGCCCCAGGCCCAGTGCCTCCTCCATCCCCAGCCTTCAGGGAGCTCATTGAGGAGCTGGTCAACATCACACAGGACCAGA
The DNA here is from genome assembly GCF_001458135.2 of Marmota marmota marmota. Taxonomy (NCBI): domain Eukaryota; kingdom Metazoa; phylum Chordata; class Mammalia; order Rodentia; family Sciuridae; genus Marmota; species Marmota marmota. Next base: position 23,645,531 of record NW_025999869.1, read on the forward strand.
AGGTGAGTATGGACTGGCCAGGCAAGGCTCTGAGGGGCCAGGTGGGCGCTATTAGGAAGAGGTCATGAGCAGATTGGGCCTGGACCTGTATACCTGTGGGTGAAGAAAAGCCCCGCAGACGAAGGGCCAGGCCAGGCCATAAGGGGTGTGTGTGGGGGGGTGCAGCAATATGACCTCTGAAGGAGTCCAGCAGAGCTCCTAGGGACCAGCTGCCCCCTGGTCTGGCCTTACCACTGACAGCTCCTTTTCAGCCAGTTGTTAGCAGAGAAGGGTCAAGGTCCTCCTAGAACCATTTGGAATTTGCCAGCTGGGTTTTGAACACAGTAAGCCAACCATCATTGTTAGCGGTTGGTGAAGCCCGCTCTGTGGGAGGAGTCCTCACAGAGTTGGCCCCTCTCCTCACTGGCGTTGGCTCACACCAGGCCCGCTGCTGGCGGTTTAACATGTCATTGTATTGCTGGCCACACCTCCAGAGGCAGGCGCCATGACCCCATTTTGCTAAAATTCAGTGAGGTTAATTGACGGAGGCCAGGTTCAAACCAGGCCTGGTGGACACCAGAGGGTTCCTAACTGTAGTACCCCTACTGCAGAGCACAGGTACCTAATTCCCCAGACCCCACTGCCCCCCGTCTGAATTGTCCTGATCAACCGCAGACTGAGACACCACCTCCCTCACCCAACCCGGCTCAGGGCCCTTCTCTGCAGGTCCTCTACCCTAGGTGTGGCGAGCTTTAAATAAAGCTTATCACTTATCAGTTTTTCTCCCTCAGCTCCAGGACCCTCTATAATGAGTCCCCAGCCCCTTATGCAGAGCAGAAAATGAAGCTCAGGAGTGCTGAGGGGTTGCCAGGCCTGATGGTGCCATACCAGGGGTACTAGTGGGGACTATCCTGGTGGGGACCTGGCCCCGGGCTGGCTGGGGCCCTACCAGCCATCTGCTCACTGTCACTTTGCTCCCTCAGGCTCCCCTCTGCAATGGCAGCATGGTGTGGAGCGTCAACCTGACAGCTGGCGAGGTAAGGTCCTTTGGCTACTGGTGGGGAAGTGGCAGCAGCTATAGGCCTTGGGATTGTGTTCTCTGAGCCTCACTCACACTCTGGGGCTTTCCCAATGAGCTTCAAGAGCTATCCTCTCTTCCTTACCACTGGGGCTCTTCCCCCCAACCCAGACCCACCTCTGCCAGGCTCTCAGGCCCTCTTCCTATAAACACATAGCCTCCCCCCACAAGGCCTGACACCTGTGGTCTTCTCCCACAGTACTGTGCAGCCCTGGACTCCCTGATCAAGGTCTCCAACTGCAGTGCCATCCAGAAGACCCAGAGAATGCTGAGTGGCCTCTGCACACACAAGAACACTGCTGGGGTAAGGCTCCCCCCACACCCCAGGCCCCTCCCACACCCACTCCTGGGTCCCAGGGAGCTCCCAGGGAACAAGGCTGAGTACCTGAAGTGTGTGTCCACCCAGGAGTGGGTCCACGATGGCAATAGGAACATGGCCTTTGGGATTGACAGGCCTTGGGCTCAAGGTCTCCTGCTTGAGCCTCAGTTTCCACTTCTGTAAAGTACAGATAATGGCAGTACTACCTCGGGGGACTTTTGTGAGGATTAAACAAGACAATCCCTGGAAAGCCCCTGGTTGTCCTTGCCCATGACATCCACTAATGCGCTGGCTTCTCTGTCCTGCAGCAGGCTTCCACCATGCCCATCCCGGACACCAAAATTGAAGTGGGCCAGTTTGTGAAGAAACTGCTCAGTCATTTACGGTGTCTTCTTCGCCATGGAAAGCTCCCCTGAAGCATGAGATATGCAGAAATGGGCCCTGATTATTGAAGTTGCAGATTCATTTTCTTACCAATGTCAGAAACTGTGGGGGACATGGGGAGGAGGGGGGAAGGGAAAGATTGCCTTAGCTTAGACCTCAGCCTGTGCCACCTGCCTTCAGCTGTACCAACCCTTGCCTGGGTGCCTGGGGCTCAGCCTAGTGGCCTCCTTTGTCCAGGGCTCCGAGCTCAAGGGACCCGGAGTGAAGACACTTCCCTGCACCTGGACCCCTCCCTAGGGGTAGCATTCCAGTGGGTGCTGTTCTTGCCAGACAGGGACCTGCTTCACACAGGGTGACTGACTGAAGCAGAGACAGCTCAGGTCCATTTCTTCTTAGTCTTATTTATTATTGTGTGTTATTTAAGTGAGTGTCTGTTAGTGTTGGGGTGGGGGAGGCTTTCGCTGCCTGAGTGCCTATGACTTGGGGCTCTAGCGGAAAGCAGTGGGCATTGGTGGGGTCCCTAGTAACAAGTACTGTGCACACAATCCTGCTACCTCACTGGGGCTCTGGGGCCAAGGAGTAATTTATTATTTTGTCCTCATATTTAAAGTTAAGTATTAAATGTGTTAGCAAAGAGTTAATAATATATGGAAAGGAGGCCTACAACAATGAAGGCACATGTGTGTGGACTGGGGGAGGGGGGTCACTGAACAAGCTCTCTCATTGTGCCAAACTGGAAGCCAGAAATAAAGATGGTGACAGATAAGCCTGATGATGTTTGCCCTTTTTTGGCCTCTGGGGACACCTGTCTGGTTACAGAACTTCGAGGAGCTCTGTGAGAGGCAGGCTGGTGGGAGGAAGGGGAGTGAGGTGCGAGACCTGAGCTGGAAAGAGTAAGCAAACCCTTGGGATTGGAGGCACATGGCCTTGGGGTTGGGGGCTACCCACAGTGCAGAGAGGAAGCTGGAGCTGGCATGTCAAGGTTCAAGGAGGGTGTGGAATGGGTGGAAGACCTCCAAGATGAATCACTACCACGACTCCAGCTGTGTCCAGCTGTGTTGGCACGGCCCACACACTCTCATATCACCCTAAAGGGCAGAGGAGGACTCTGAAGCTCAGGAGAGTAGGTGGCTCATCCAAGGTCACTAGGGATCAAAGCCAGAGTTTGAACCCAAGTTCACTCCAAGTCCAAAGCCCATGTTCTCAATGGCTCCGCCTGCCTGAGTGCCATCGGTCTGAGGGCACTATTTCCCTGTCATCAGCCTGCTGGGCACCCCCATTGACAGGGAGTACACTGTCTGCTTCCTGAGACAGCCCCTTCCATGTCTGGACACCACTCAGGAGGAAGTGCTCTCCACCCCCTCTGTGAACAGAGGCATCCGCTCGCAGCCTCTGGACCAGGATGGACCAGAATGGGTGCAAGGGCCCCAGCTGCCCCACTCCGCAGAGCAGGTCTCTTTTACTCTCCTGTGGGCCCAGCGTCCCTGGAGTCTGGAAGCAACAGCCCTCAGCTGAAGCCTTGCCTCTCAGCCCCTCTGGGAGGTGCCCAGAGCAGAGGGTGGCTCCAGAGGACGAGATGCTTTGCAGCATGGGTGGAGGGTTACCAGGGCAGTCTCACACTGGCAGGCAGGCACCCTAGGGTGGTGTGTCTCCCAGCAAAAGGATGGCTGCAGCTGAGTACTCAGGAACCAGCCCTTCCATTCCTTACCTCACTGCTGCGGGGAAAGGAGAGGGAAGAAGGAGTGGAACTGGGCTGGGAGCTGGGGATGCTCAGCCAGGGGGAGAAGGCCTGGGGAGGGGACACAGGACTGTGTGGACAGGGCTGGGACTGGCTCTTTGGAGTGCCAAGGAGGTCACAGGACCTAAGTCCCATTACATTGGCTGAGGACCACCTGTGACCCCACGGGTATAAGCCACCTGGGCTGCTGAGGACAAGGCATCACATGGCCTGAGGCTTGGCACCACAGAGAACTTAAAAACGGGGAGGCTGCTCTCCCTTGGGAGGCCCCCCTGCCCTCTGGACGTGAGGCTTCACTGCTTCCTGGGAGGTAGAGGAGGCTGGAAAGCACCACACAGTGGAGTGGGTAAGCCAGGCTCTTAGCGTCCCTCTCCATCCACAGTCTGGGACTTTCAGACCAAGAATATTTATGAAAAAGTAATGTTTTTTCTCTCTTAAACTGAATTTAGTGATCCATTCTCCAGTAGCATGAATTTCAAACTTATCTTTTCCGCCCCTCTCCATGACCAATTATTTGGCCTGTCTGTTCAAAAAGATGGAGACTCATCCAGTGAAATTCATGGGAAACCCTCAAGAACGAAGACTGGCATTTGGGTCCCTGAGGATTTTTTTCCCAGGATGCATTCCAAGCCACCCACTCATTCAGGCGGTATTGGGGGCTGGTGCACAGAGCAGATGGGCTGTGCCAGGCCCTGCCACTAGGGGTCCACAGCTTGCCACATCCTCAGCCCTGCCAAAGCTCCTGCCAGTCTCAGGAGACTTGTCCCCCAAACAGGGGAACCTGTGGGTTCCCAGTGGTGTGCAGTGGGCCGGAGTAGGTACAGGGCCTTCCAGGGAAGAGGGATGCCTTTCAGAGGCACAGAACCAAGCTGCTGCTGGTGACAATAGTGAGGTGGCCAGGTCAGGAATGAGAAAGAAAAGAAATAGAAAAAAAAGGTAGGTGTCAGCCACAGTGGCTGGGAGCATCGTGGCCTGGGGACCGACCCCTGGGTATTTGCTGAGTTTTCAGGATAGGGCCTGGCCTCTTCCATAGACAGGGCAAATCCTTAACAGGACCAGGAGAGAAGGGTTGAGAAGAGATAAGGGTAGTTATGAGTGGGAGGCAAATGGCAGCCGGGGGCCCAGGGTGGGGAGCCCCTTGGTGCCACCTGGAACCCTAGGTCGGGGAGGTTTCACTGGAAGAGGGGCCAGGGTTCAAGTGAGAAGCGAGACACGAGCGTGAGTTTCCTGTGAAACACACCTCTGTTTGCTGCTCAGATGAGGTGTCAGAAAACACTGCAAGTCACCTCAGGGGTTTCTCTGAGGCTGGCCCCTGCAGGCTCAGGATGAGGAGGAGCAGGACCAGGGGACTAGGCCAGCGTCTGTGTCCTGTGGCAGAGGATCAGCCTGAAGGCTGGGGTTATCAGTCTATCAGCTTATCACGTTTTCATTATGGTCAATGGGGAGGTGTCTTCGGCTCAGTCTCTCCAGTCAGTGAGCTGGTCAGTTGTAACAAACCCAAACCCTGCTCCTCCCTCAGCCTGGCCCCCTTCTGGGATGGCCATCGGTGGAGGCTGACGGTGCTCCAGGAGGTATGCCCAGCCTGGACACTAGGGCCATGTCAAGCTCCTGGAGATCCAGGCTGGCCAGGACAAGGCGTATGTCCACAGTTGGCCTCCCACACAATGCCCTCTCTACCCTGAAAAATAAAAGTCATGAGGCATCATTATCTTCATTCATTTCTCAGCTCCACCCAAAAGCGACAGGGTACATGGTTTCCAACGAACTTTCCCAGATCAACTGATTTCTCAGCAGCCAGGGAGGGCCCCATGACGAAGCCATTTGAAATCCCAGAAGCAATTTTCTACTTACAACCTCACTTTCTGTTGCGCTCTCTCCCTTCCCTTCCCCGGGGCCTTTTCTTGTGGAAAGTGGTTCTCTCTCAGTGTCGCTCAGAAACGCCTCCAGCCCAGTGCACTGCCTCGGCTGCTGTGTGGTCAGAGGTGACGCAGACACCCAAATTAAATATAGCAACTCTCGTCAGCTCGTCCTCTACATCACTATGGACAAGACTGCGGGGGCCACACGGCTTTTCCTGAAACCCACGTGGGGAGGAAGGCCCAAGTCAGCCATGGTGGCCCCTATGACCCATTGGCTGCCCAGACCAGAAGATCTATGAACACTTGCCCAGCCCCAGGCCTACACCAGAGGACCCAAAGTGAACATCACACCAGGAAAAGCAATTTCTCATTGATTTACTCTTCTTTCTTCTACTCTTTGTTTCCCACAAGTTCTATAATAAGCATACATTTATTTCCCAATGGGGAACAAAGAAATTTAAATTTAAAAAAGTGACAAGAACCTGAGATTGGTATCTGATCCCTGGAGAAGCTGATTAGGACTGGGGCAGGTGAAGGGCCCAGCAGGATTCTCCTGACCCTTGGCTCTCCCAGGAGAGGGGCTGGGGACCTGCAGGGGCCTGAGAGGCAGCACCTACAGCCTGGCAAGGGGCCCACCGCTTCTACCTGGGCTGGGCCTCTTGGGCCAGTCATAACACTTCATTGACCTAGAGAGAGAGGAGGGTACTCTATTCCTGGGGATCTTCTCCTGGCCCTGGCCTGCCAGGCTGGGTCAGAGGAGCCAATGGGAGGGAGATGGGAAAGGGTCGGTGGCCAGTCCAGCTCTGAGAGTGATCCTGGGACAGACAGAAGATTTCTGCTGACTCTTCAGCAGACTCCCCTCTCAGGAGAAAGACTTCCACCTGCTTCTCAAAGAACAGAGGACGGCAGCCTGCGCAGCTATGTGTCCACCTGCTCACCGAAGCCAGAGGCCAACTGTATCCACCTTAGCTCCTGTGCCCTCGAGCAGGGTCCTCCCTGCATCTGTGCTCAGGGTTCCTTCCCCTGCATTCTTAGGGATGTGGGCAGAACATGCAGCCCAGGGCTTGCAGCAGGGACTCCCCAGTAAAACCAGCCCTGTCTTGGAGTCCCACTGTGACCCTGACTTCTGCTGTTGTCTCTTGGGCCACATCTCAGTTGCCCCTCTGTGAATCGGAGCTCCATCCACTCACTCATTCAACAAGAACTGACTGAGACCTTGCTAGAAGGAAGACACTGTTCTAGGTGCTGGGATCCACGATGAACAAAGCAAGGTTACTTCTAGTGGGGGACAGAATACATGAAGCAGCAGCCCAGGGCGTGTCAGGTGGCCCAAGTGTGCTCCAGAGGCGGCCAGGGCGGTCTGGGAGATCCTCCCCCATGAAAAGGATGAGAACAGAGGCCCAGGGAGAGGGAGGGAGGCTGGGAGAGAGCCATTTGCATATGGGAGGAAAAGCATCCAGCGAGAGGGCACTGCAAATGGCACCCGTTTCTTCCACGTGTCTGCAGCCCAGGAAGGTGGCCGGCAAGGGCCAGGAGACCGCCAGGCCTCCCCCCCCACCCCCCA
>NW_025999869.1:23652476-23784329 GCF_001458135.2 Marmota marmota marmota
CCCCCCCCACCCCCACCCCCCCAACCCCATCCCCCCCTTAGGGAATCCCTCTGACTCAGGTTTTGACAGAACCATTCTGACTGCTGTGAGAAGTAAGGAAGGTGGGCCATGAGGCTCCCAAAGAAATCCAGGCAGGAAATGAGAGGAGACATGGCGGTGGGGGAGTGAGAGGTAGGAACATTCTGGAAGATGTGTGTGTGAGAGTATGTATGGATTAATGTAAATATCAACACACATATTTACATAAATATGTAAGATATTATGGACATAAATACATACAAAGGTGTACATGACATTAAGAAATATTAAATACATTTAAGTTTGCTATCCATAGAAGTTTTTGTTGTTATTGTTGTTTTGCTTTTTGGGGTGCTGAGGATTGAACCCAGGGCCCGGCCCATGCTCAGCAAGCACACTATCACTGAGCTATGCTCCCAGCCCCTTTAAGGCTTTAAAGTCTCTTATTATAGAAAAGTTGAAGGATTTAAGCCAGGCATGGTGGTGCACGCCTATAATCCCAGGAACTTGGGAGCGGGAGGCGGGAGGATCACAAGTGCGAAGCCAGCCTCAGCATCTTAGCGAGACCCTGCCTCAAAAATTAAAAAGGTTTGGGGATGTGGCTTAGTGGTTAAGCTCTGCTGGGTTTGAGTCCTGGTACCAAAAAAAGAAAGGAAAAAAGAAAAGTTAAAACATTTACAAAAGTAACTTCCTGGCGTCCATTGTCCTACCTCATCAGTTAGTGACTGAAGGCCAATTTCGTCTCATCCCTACACCCTCATATCCCTCCAACAATATTATATCATTAAGTCTGAACACAGTGCAGAGGCTGTGAGGAGGTTGGATGTGGGTGCGTGAGATTTTTAGGAGCAACTTGAAGGATAGAGTTGCCATTTGCTGAGCTGGGGAGGCCTGTGCTCCAGAAGATTCCATCGAAATGCAACTATAAACCAGGCCTCCATCCCCCTTGCAGCCTGAACCCCAGCAAAGTCTGCCTTTCACACACCACAGGCTCCTTCCAGCCTGCATCTGTTCTCACTGCACTCGGAAAGCATCTCACAGATGTCACCACTTATCAGTCCATCGCTGAATCCAGCTGACAGTCTTGTGCCTTATCTTGCCTCACCTATGAGGACCATCTGATGTGCTGACCACTTGCTTCTCCTTTCTGAGACTCTCATATCTGGGTTCTTAGCCTGCCCTGCCCAGGGCCTCTTGTCAGGTCTGCTGCCCCCTCTTCTGCCTCGTTACCTCCCAGTGTTCTGGTGTATCTTACGTCATTTCTTGTCCTGCTCTTCCCTTGACCCCTGACGATACATTTTCCCCCTGTAGCTTAGTCTATAGACTAAGAATTTCCTCCATGCTCAGATCTGTGGTCACACCTCAATTTACCATTCCAAACCACCACCTGCCCTCCTAAACCACCATCTTTTTGAAGGGCAGCTCCCTGAGCCAGGAACCTGGGGCCCCATGATTCTCCACTCTTCCTCACCCTGGGTGAATCTGGATTCAGCTGATTCCAAATGCTGCTGCTTATATCAACAGCTGGCTTTTTTGATTCGCCAGGCACCATGCAAATAGTTTCTATGTATTACCTCACACAATCGCCCCATACCCCAATAATTAGGCCAGGTTATTTATTTATTTATTTATTTATTTTTTTAATACCAGAGATTAGGTACCCAGGGGTGTTTAACTACTGACCCACACCCCCAGCCCTATTTTGTATTTTTCTTAGAGATAGGGTCTCACTGAGGTGCTTAGGGCCTCAATAAATTGCTGGGGCTGGTTCTGAACTTGTGATCCTCCTGCCTCAGCCTCCTGAGCCACTGGGATTATAGCCCAGTTTTATAGAGATGCTTGGATGGGGTAGCTTTTCCAAGGACAGAACTAGCTGGGTGCCCTCAATCCTAGACACTATATAACTGCTCATTGACAAATCCACAGTATTCTTTCCTATAGCGCTTTTTCCAGTCCGGCCATGCCAGCTTCTCTGTCCAGGGATGACTCCCTGCCATGGCTCCAGTCCCCACCCTGCCAGCCCTCTACTTCTAACAGAAATACATTTATTCCAATCTCCACTTAAACATCATTCATGCACAGAATTATCATTTCTTCAATAAGCCTGTTAGGAGCTGAACAGGGTTCTTGCCACCTAAGTAAGGGAAGAGGAAGGAAGGTGAGAGCCACAGGGCACAGGTTGGGCAGGGGCTGTGGGGATGGCTGCCTAGGCAAGCCTGAGGGGGGGAAACAGCTGCAGGGAAACAGCTGCCTTGCTGAACCTCAGTTCTTCTCCCCTTCTAGGGTGCCTTCCAATACTGCAGACTTGAATGAGCACAGTGACATTTCTCAGACTCCCTGAAGCGAGGGTCTGGATGCAAACTGGCTTCTCTAACGAGCTGTGGATGGGAGAGGAGAGGTCATCACCATCTTTCTTTTCCTTTGGGCTGTGGGGAGATAAGATTTTCTCCTGGAGCAGTTTTGTAGGTGATGGGAGGCTGTTGGGGCAGCATCCCCACATTGCAGCCCTGTAGGGTGGGGTAAATGACATAGCCTCAGAGGCAGGGCCCCCCCTGTGGGTCAGCTCTTTAGAATCCAGAGCCCAGGCTGGAGACTGCTCCTCTCCCTCCCAACACAGTTATAGCACCTGCTTAAGTCCTGTTCTGACTAAAGCATCCATGGCAGTGTGTATTTCCTATCTGGAATCCAGCAACAAGAGTCTGAGGGCTGCAGAGTAACAATCATAACTCACCAGAAACAAGGACAGGGATCCACAGGCTAACAAGGAGACACCTGGGAGGGACAAGTGTGGGTAGCATCCATGAGGCTCCGTTGCCCAGTCCAGCCTTGGATTTGCTAACATCTGGCCAACCAAGAGAGGACTAATGATAACAATCTTGCCACTCCCGGAGGGCTCACGTATGTGGGCACTTTTCTAAGTACTTTAAGTTTTAACTTATTTATTCTTCATAACAACCTCAAGAGCCAAGTACAGCTGCCCCTCCCCCACACTGTACAGAAGATGCTGAGGGCATGCTCAAGGTCATCTTGGGAGGACACAGTGCAACTAGGCCTGATGGGCTGTGGAGCTGAGTCTCCTCTCTTAGCCATGTGAGCTGGGGCAGCCTCTGGGAACAGCCACCCTTTAAAGAGTGACCTGTGCCAAGTGCTAATCTTTCCTTCACTCCTCAAAGGAATCCAAAAGGAAGAGCGACACCATTCCTGAGGAAACTGAGGCCCAAGGTTAGTGATCCGCCCATGTCACAGAATCAATAACTGACTGCTGTTTCAGGGTCTGAGTGGAAAGTTCTTTGGCCAGGGAGAGGCTAGTGCTGGTTCTCAGCTTGTCTGAAGGGCAAGGGCAAGGGCAAGGGTCTGAGATGGATACTGCCAGAGCCCAGGAGCGTCTTTCTGCTTCTCTCCTAAACTTTGGTGCCCACCTGCCCACCAGTCACTGCCCACAACTCCCGCTGGCGTGGTGGTTCCTTCGTGGTGATAGCTGCTGCTGTCCTCTCTGTCTGTGATGGTGCAGACATCCATCTTCCCAACCTCTGCCTGGCCGGCCACACTCACAGGTGCCATGGTGCTGTCACTGCAGGGCAGGACAGCCACTTTCTTCCCTTTGAGAAGGGAAACTTCTGGTTACTTTCCAAAGTTCATCCTTTTTTCTCTTGCCTCATTCAACAAACAGAACAGTCAGTATTCTGCTTCTGAGCTAAAGGCTCCCATATTATATTCCTTTTCTGACTCACCTCCCACTGCCTCTGAGATGCTCCAGAACCCAGACTGCCTCCAGCTCTGGCTCTGCCGCCTGGCCTTTCCTTGAGAATCTGAGCTATTTAGCAGGACTCCTCCAGCGTGGCAGTGCTCTGAACAGACTTCCTCTGCTCACTCTGAGCCGCTACCCTGCCTCACTCCACACAAGGGTTAATCTGAGCTGATGTCCCCACCTGTCCTGCAAGAAACCTCATGTTCTTCTCACAGACTCTCCCCTGACTTCACTCAGAGAGGTCTGGCTCTTGGTCCAATGGCTACGCCCCTTGGAATAAAGAATGCAGTTATTCTTTTTCACTAGTGCCTGGAAAAAATCCTAAATCCATGGGATTTCCTGAGCAATAGGCATATCTTTGTTATTCATGGTGGGACCTGATCATTTGCACCAGTCAAGAGACTCCTGATGGACCCCGAGATACTTTTTGCTAATGAGACGAATCAAGATGAGGTTGGCCACACCACTGAGAGACTATGGTCTTGGTCTGGCCTCTGCCAGTGGAGGGGGCCCAGAGAATGGGTTCAACTGAGTGACCAGTGGTCCAATCAACCATGCCTGCACAGCACAACCCCAGGAAAAACTCTGGACACCAACACTCAGGGAAGTCTCCCTGATTCGGAAATACTCTGAATTCTGTCACACACTGAGGAGCTGAGAAAGTGAGGCTCTGGGACTTCATGGGGGAGAAGATAACGGAAGCTGAGTTTGGGTTCCTCCTAGACTTCACCCTCCACTTCTCCTCTTTGGGCTTGTTCTCATTTACATTTTTGTTCTAAAGAAAAAAAAATTGTGCCAGATGCAGTGGTGCACACCTGTAATCCCAGCAGCTCGGAGGGTGAGGCAGGAGGATTGCAAGTTCAAAGCCAGCTTCAGCAACTTAGGACCTAAACAACTCAGTGAGACCCTGTCTCTAAAAAAAAAAAAATACAACAAAGAGCTGGGGATTTGGCTCAGTGATTGAGCACTCCTGAGTTCAATCTCCAGGTCAGAAAGAAAGAAAGAAAGAGAGAGAGAGAGAGAGAGAGAGAGAGAGAGAGAGAGAGAGAAAGAAAGAAAAAAAGAAAGAAAGAAATTATGACTTTATGTAGCACTTTCATGATTCCCTGAGTCATTCTAGCAAATTACTGAACCTGAGAGCGTAGTGGGAACCCCCAAATTTGTAGCCAGATGATCAGAAGTGAGGGGGGGATGAGGTCTCCCAAATTTGCAACCAGTATCTGCAGGAGGGTGGTCTTGTGGAAGGCTGTGCCTTTAACTGTGAATTGTGGCACAACTGCAGGAAGCTGATGTCAGAAGTCATAGCACCGAGTTTGCATGGTCCCAAGAGAAGGATCCTGAACAAGGTCTAAGGATCCTCCTGACACATTTTCCAGAGTCTCAACTTCACAGAGCCTGAGACACTGCAATAAGTTCCAAAGCTGCATGTGCACAACAGAACGCTATTCAGCTTTAATAAAGAAGGCTACTGGGACACCTGTGACAACGTGGATGACCTGGGAGGATGTCATGCTTAGGGAAATAAGCCAGGTCCAGGACAAATACCACATGATCTCCTTTACTTGTGGAATCTAAAAAGTTAAACTGACAGACACAGAGTAGAATGGTGGTCACCAGGAGGAGAGAGAGGGAAGGCAGGGGCGATATTGGTCAAAACATACGAAATATCTCATATACTTAACAGCAATGCATTGTATTTTTTATATTTATTTTTTAGTTGTAGTTGGACACAATACATTTATTTTATTTACTTATCTTTATGTGGTGCTGAGGATCGAACCCAGGGCCTCGCATGTGCTAGGCAAGTGCTCTACTGCTGAGCCACAACCCCAGCCCCAATGCATTGTATTCTTAAAAATCATGGACTGTAGGTAGATTTGAAGTGTTCTCACCACAAATGAATACTGTGTTTAGTGCATGCTTAAGCAATTCCACAATACACACATTTAAAAAAAATATTCAGAAGCCTATCTGAACAACTCAGTGAGACCCTGTCTCAAAATAAAAATTAAAAAGTGCTGGGAGGTAGCCTGTGGTAGAGTGCTTGCCTTGCATGTGCAAGGCACTGGGTTTGGTCTCTAGCATCAAAAAAAAAAAAATCGAAACAACAACAATTTCATATGCCATAAATACACAATTTTTGTCTTTAGGCTGACTAACAGTGTGAGGCAATGTTCACCTCACCAGAGTCACAAGAATTAGATTAAGAAAGCATGTGGGTGACGGGGTATTCACAAAGAGAACTGATGGGTGACTTGGAAGATTGTAGTCCCTTTTCCTAAGTAGCTGGGAATGTGTTCAAGTTTCTCTTAAAAAGTGGTCACTCCTGAAGCCTCAGGATAGACAACCTTCAACCTTGCCCAGGGCCTTCTTCTTGGTATAGACCTTAAAGGACCTGGTGGGACCCAACCTGGGCCCCACCTGATGTTACTTGTCCCTCACTGAAGACATGATAGCCTCAGGATAGACAACCTTCAACCTTGCCCAGGGCCTTCTTCTTGGTATAGACCTTAAAGGACCTGGTGGGACCCAACCTGGGCCCCACCTGATGTTACTTGTCCCTCACTGCAAAAACAGCAGGTCCTGTACTAGGACAGGAGAAGGCCTGGGCCTGTTATTCTTCCACTCAGAGAAGAACCCAGGTCAGCTTTCCCATGACAGGAGAGTTTCCAAGATTCCCCCCATACCTGGAAGAAGCCAGGTAGAAATACCATGCAAGTCAAACTTTCCTGACATTACTCGATCTTTCCCCAGGAGGATGGCACTAACACAAATTCGGACACCTGTGGCCTCTTCCTTCTATGCAAAGTAAAAAGCCAGCAACAACCCCAAGCTGATAAGATTAATCTACAGAGCAAATTATGGTGTAATTTCCTATGCTGAAACTTTGTAGTTAATTTTAAAAAAAGGTTTCATTTTCCTACTGGTCTGATTTCACAGGAACATTTTACCTGTTTTTATGAAGTATTTTTTCTCCTGGAAGAGAGGCGCTGATTGGCCTCAAATAACTGACAATCTGGTGTAACGAAAATTTCCAATGTAAACTTATTTTCCTTTGGTTTCAGCAATTTTAAATCTATATATAGAGATATCTTTGTCAGAATTGCATTGTTAGCCTCCCCTGATAAACTAATCGTCTCACATTGTCACTGCCAAAAGACACCTATTGATGGGTCTCACCCCCCTGCTGATTGCCACTCTCTTCTGTCTCCTAGTATGCCCTGGCAACTTCACCCACGGATGCAACGTTACCTTAGAAGAGATCATCAAAACTTTGAACACACTCTCAGGGAAAAAGGTGAGTAGCCTATCTGGTACCATCTCTCCAGATGTTCTGGTGATGCCGTGGGTAGTTCCAGATTATGAGAAAGACATAGTTTGTGGGAGAAATTGATAGTGGATGTTGGTGGCCAGGCAGGGAGCATAGCAAGACTTTTCCCTGGCACTTTCTTCTGGGGAAGTCTGGGAAGTTTTCCCAATGTGAGGGAGTAGGAAATGCTTATCAGGGATTTCTCTGTCCTGTTGGAGGCTAACTCTGTCTCTTGCTCTCTCGTTCCTGCTTGTGCCAAAGACTACATGCATGGAGGTGATGGTAGCAGACGTCTTTGCTGTCCCCAAGGTAAGAAGCTGTTCTATGGTCTGCTTTGGCAGATGAGTGACTTGGGAGAGGAGGGCTATCCACAAAAGTTTGAATGGAACATTTCTTTAATGAAAAATGAACAGACGCAAATTAATTATAGGGTGTTAAATGTTTTCATATAATCGGAATTCTGATTTTTTACTCTTAAGCGTGTTTTGAAGTTTTCGGTTTCACTTGATTTAGAAGATACATAATAGAAAACTTGGAGTTTGTAATCCTAATTTAGATCTTGTCAAAGAAAAGCTCTCTAGGGTTTAACTCAGCATTGGGTATAATACCTGGAACACAGGAGGCACTCAATACATGCCTGCTGAATGGGAGAATTTTTTTTTGGCCCATGCAGTTTTGAGAACCAAATACTCTCACAAAAACAGATATTGAGATTACAGGTTGAGGGCTCTTTCACTTTGTCTAAGAGACTTCCTATGGCAACAGAGAAGGTATTGCCAGAGCCCCTTCTCTCTCACAGCCTGGTCACCTAGCAGTCTGCTGGGATCTGGGGCTGGCTCTCCAAAGACCTCAGCTTACTTGGTCCTGCCAAAGCTCCTGCAGCCTTGTCTACCGCCATCCTGCCAGATAGAGTCCAACATATTCCTGCTTCTTACTGCTTGGGCATCTCGCCTTTCTGCCTCCTGCAGTCTCACCACCCCCCATCTGTAGTGGGAGGAGATAGATGTGACAGCTGATAGTGCATTTTCTCTGACAAACACATGACTACAGCCATATCAATAGCTTTGTGCACTTCAGTTCCTGTTTTCATGGAAACACACAACTGAGAAGGAAAGCCCCAAAGCCTCAATTCACCAGTGGTCCCTTAGCTACCTGCTTGCCATGTGAACTAAGGGCTGACTTGGCCAGCACGGAAGCCCCTGTTCAGCACCCAGGCCATGAACAGGGCCCATCCTACTCCACAAGGAAAACTCTTCTTCAGCCTTTTATCTGGACTATCTCATTTCACTAAAGATTATTCTGAACTCTGATGCAGGATAAGATTCTGAAAGATAATACACACACACACACACACACACACACACATATATATATATATAATTTTATATATATATATAAAATCTCTAAGTCCTTCCAACCCATATGGTACCCACTGGAAGCCAAGAGTCCCTGGATTGTGCCTTGGGTTCTCCCATGGCTTGCTGCATGTGGAGAGGGCTGTACCAAAGCCAAGGAAAGGGACCAGCTCATCAGCATCTGGCCCTCATGGAGGTAGGAGGGTCTAGAAGTGAGAGAGCCTGAGATTTTAGCCTCAGTTCTGCCATTAACTATCTGTATGGTCTGTGATAAGTCTTCACACCTCTCAGAGCCTCAGCTTCCACATTTAAGGATATGAAAGTGATCTTGAAGGTGATTTGAAGGTTGATTGGAATGTAGCTCTTGAGTTAGTGGAGAGTGTTAATATAAGATAATATAACCATGATTAAAGTCACAGATTGGATTGTAGAGAAGTGATGATTCTGAGGAGGCCCAGCAGTTGGAAAAAAACTTAAAATATAATCTGCACTTCTGAGGAGGTCCAGCAGTCACAGGAGGTCCCCCTGTGACTCTGGGCTGCATCTAGATGACCCCTCCCCACCTGCTGACTCCTAGTTCTCACACACAGGGTGTCCTGTGTGGCTGCTTTCATGCTAACCCATCTCACAACCTTACCCCAGACTGTGTCTCGTCCTGCTGGAATTGACAACCTCACTTTTCCATTCTTTTCTTTCCCTCAAACACTCAGCACTGCCTACTTATATATTAAGATGTTTCTAAATGGAGAAAGAGTGTTATTTTCAAAATCCCACAAAGTGGTATATGGTAGGAAAAGCTACTTCTTTGTGTTCCCCAAACACAATATCTTTCTAAAACCAAGCATATTCATTTGATTTCTTTTGGGAATCAAGAATTCCAGTAGCTTGGCCAGGTATGATGGTGCACACCTGTAATTCCAGCAACTCAAAAGGCTAAGGCAAGAGGATCGGAAGTTCAAAGTCAAACTCAGCAACTTAGTGAGGTGCTAAGCAACTTAGAGAGACCATATCTCAAAATAAATAAATAAAAGGACTGAAGATGTAGCTCAGTGGAAAAGTGCCCTCGGGGCCAGTGGTCACATTTTGAGTCTCTTTTTTAGCAGGTCTGAGCTACAAAGTGTGCTGGGTTGTCAAAGTATGCTCTGTGAGCCACTGCCAGACCCACTGAGGCAGAAAGTTCCACAGGCAGATGACAAGAAGTCAGGGATGGGGTGGAGTGTTGTTCTTTGGCGGCAAAACCAATAAGCTAAAATTTAAGGTCTTTAACCAAAACTGCCTTTAGAATTAGTTCCTTTAAAATTTTTCCATTTGATGCAGATTCTTTTCAATTACAATTTTATCTTAATTACTTTTAGAAAGTTCTTTGAAAAATATTGTTAGAGGGTTTTTTTTTTTTCCTATATGATGTAGCTATAGACTGGTTTAAACTAATAGGCAATTTAATTCCCAGGTTCCAAGCCAAAGTTCCAGAAAAGTCTCACTAGGTTTTGATGAGGAAATAAGCAGAGGGGCTCTTCTTTCTGCCCTCTCGGATCTCAGGTTCTCTCTCCAGCAGCAAGGGTGTTGCCCCTCTTTGCTCACCACACAGCCCTGAGCCCCTGGCACTGCTCTCAGTTTGCAACTAGAGTCAGAGACCAGGAGTGACTTGCAGCTGGTTCACTAAGTGTTCTTCCATCTGCCTGGCCCTGGGACCCCAACCCCCACATGGCAAAGGAGAAGCCTGTGTAGTCTGGGGTTCTGGTGCCTCAGTCTGGGTCTAAGTCTTCTTGGAAAAACCTTAAAATATAATCTGCACTTCTAGAATTTAGTCTTCAGAAATGAGATGAACGCAGAATCACTCACTGCTACATTATTTACAGAAGCAAAAAACTGCTACCTTAGAAGATTGACAAATCATGGTACAAATACATGGGAACAGTGGGTTCCTATGTAGTTCTTGGTCCCACTTATTATTTTTTTTTTTTTAGCAGTACTGGGGTTTGAATCTGGGAGTTCTTCACCAATGAGATTCATCTCAAGTCCTTTTTGTTTTTATATTTTAAATTTTGAGACAGGGCCTCACTAAGTTGCTCAGGCTGATCTCGGTCTTTCTATCCTCTTGCTTTGGCCTCCCAAATCGCGGGTATTACAGGCATGTGTCAGCGCACCCTTCCTAATCCCACTTTCTTAAAAGACTTAAATGGCTTTAGAAAATGTTTTTAGTGTATATTGTGTGAAAAGATTATGAAACAGTTAGTTCCTGTTTGGGGAAAAATGTGTTTAAAAAAAACCTGGGAAGATATTTACCAAAATATATTAGTAGTTATATCTGGCTGGTGGGTTGAATGAATTTAATTTTGTCAATGAATGAGGTAATGTTACATTACCTTGATAATTAGGGGGGTAAACACAACTGTAAGAACTCAGATGCTTCTCATGTAAATTCCGAGGGGATCTTGTCATCGCACACTCTGACTCAGTGGGTCCAGGATAGGGGACGGGGAGTTGTGTTTCTAAAAAGTTCCCAGATGATGTTCATGCTGCTGGTTCATGGACCGCACTTTGAGTAACAGGGGCCCCAGGCATGTCCTGGCAGAGGCTAGAAGCAGCTTTTCATCAGACTCAGTTAAAGAAACTGGGCCCAAGCTAAGACCACTCTGGGTTCTGTGCCTGTGTTCTTTAATGGAAAATGGGAGAACACTTAGGCCTGGTATAGACTAAAACACAGTTCCTCTCCCAGGTTCCCAGCAAGAGCTTCTCTAGCTTCTCTGCTGCTTGTACATTCCCTTTTCTAAGGCTCAATGTCCCCAAGAAGAGCCATGTGGCCAGACCCACATCAGCACTGCCAGCATCCACTCTATACCATTTTATGTCCAAGCCTTGTTATAGCAACTCTTTCCAAGGCCTAGCTCAATGGTGTCTTTCCAAGAAGCCTCCCTGATCTCCCCAGACCAGACTCCTGGGCACCTTTCCCAGAACTGGGCACCTACCTCATGCTGCATGGGGACATGCCTGAACTCCTCACTTGGACCATGCCTTTTACACACACACACTCTATCTCACAGGGAGGGTCACGTAGAAAAGGCTATGCAGTGCAGGCCAAGGACAGGCATTTGTTTATCCAACAAGTATGTTGGGTTCCAGGGAAAGCTGGATTTTAACCCCTTGTAAGAATGAAAGCACCTAAGAACTCACGTGGGCATCTCTCATGGTGCATAGACGCCGCACCAGATGGCCCTGCATTCAAATCCCCACTGCCATATACCTACTTGGTGACTTTATTCAGGTACCCCTTCAGCAAAACTCTCCAAGGGAAGAGAAACTTGGAGGTTCAGAGGAGAAGGTTGCTGCATTTCCAGGTAATAAATAGAGGTTATTTATAGAGATTTATGACTGATACCAGCCTTTATTCATGTCACAGAAAGACTTGAATGTAGCTCCACAGTTGAGCAAATTCATCTCCATGTGTTTTCCTAGGAGGAGGAAACAAGGAGGAAAAATCTCTCTCCCATGCTCAAAATAGTGTAGCACATGGCTCATCTAGGCCATTTCTCGTCCTAGAACACAACCGAGAAGGAAATCCTCTGCACGGCTACAACTGTGCTTCGGCAGACCTATCAAGACCACCCGGTGTCTAGGTGTTTGAACAAAAATGGAAAACTTGACATTCTCAAACTCCTGAGAGGACTCTACAGGAACCTCCGAAGCATGGCCCAGTTGGTAAGCTACACTGTCCTACTGGTGGGTTGAGATTGTGGCTGCTGGTGGACAGCAGCCTCTCTTGTAAATGACTCTCCTTATTAGTTGTAATGCCCTTGATCAATGAACCCATTCATTCAGCAAGTATTTGTTGAGGCTTTACAAGTGCCAGGTGCTGGCCTAGGCATTGGGGATGCAGCATTAAAGATTGGGGGGCAGAGTAGGGACTCATGAAATATTCTAGTGGGGGAATTAGACAAAAGAATCAGATGTCTGGTTATAATACTGGCTATGAACGAAAATATAGGAATAAAGAACATAGGTCATAGGAGCAGGGGGGTTAATTTAGGAGTCAGTGATATATTCTGAGCAGATACTTGAATTAAGTGCGGGAACAGGCCACATGACTTACATGCAGAAGGAATAGCTATGCAAAGGCCCTAAGGTGAAAATAAGCTTCAGGTGTGGCTGAAGCAGAGCAAGTGAGGGGAGGTTTACTAGATCAGCTCACACAGGCCTTTGGATCCTGCCCCAGGTATGGTGGAAACACCTGTACGGGTTCAGGCAGGTCACTCTGGCTCCCATGTGAATCCACTGAGTAGGAAGTGAAGAGCCAAGGGCCTCCTGGGAGGCTGCCACAGTAGACCAGGCTGGAGATAACAGTGGCCTAGTGAGGCTGAGACCAGGGAGGTGGTTCAATGTGGGGTATAATGAAAAATAGACCCCAAAGGATTTGCTGACAGGTCAATTGTGAGGGTTGAGGGAAAGAAATAAAAGGTACCCTCTTGGTTCCCACCTGAACTCCTTTGGGGATGGCTGGGACTGTTTACAGAGACATGGAAGACCTGGGGCAAAGCAGGGTTGGAGACTGAGCAGAGAAAGAGTTCAACATTGTTCATAATGAATGCAAGGTACCGAGTAGAGAATATGGCTCAGAGGTAGAGTACTTGCCTAGCATGTGCAGGGTCCTGGGTTCAAACCCCAGTACTATGCCTCATCCCCCCAAAACTGAGTGGATAACAAAGTGGAAATGGTTAAAAAGGCTGGAGCTTAGGGGAGAAGTCAGAGCTCATAACATAAAATGGAGAGTCCTCTGATAAGTGCTAAAGTACAAATGAAAGAAAATAGAGAAAGCAAGAGATCCAAGGCCCCATCCCAGAGGCATATATAGAGTTCAGGGAAGAGGAGGACTGAAGATTATTACCAGTGAAGTGGGAGAAAATCAGAGTGTGGTTTCATCCCTGAAGGGAAATGAAAAAACCCCTGGGCAGGGGATGGACCTTGTCCAACATCCTGACAAATCAAGTGAGATGGAGGGAGAGTGATGGCCACAGGTCTGGCGTGATGGAGGCCATCAGTGATGCTTATGTAAATAGAGAGGAGGGATGAAAGCCCACCTGGAGTAAGCTCAGTAGAGGATGGGTGGGCAGAGGTAATAAAGAAGTCACAGTGTGTATGGAAAACTCTTTTGGGGTGTTTTGCTATAAGGTTGCAGAGAAATGGAATCGCAGTTGAAGGGCAGTTGCAGAATGAGGAGAGTTCTTGAAGGTGGGGTCTGTTCAGCATGTTAGTATCCCAATGGGAATAATCCAGTAAGAAGAGAGAATGGATGCCACAGGAAAGAGGGAGAGTGGGACCAGAAGTCTTGCAGCCACGGTGGGTGTTGTCTAATGCCAAGTGGAGGACCTGACTTTCGAGAAGGGCAGGGACATTCATCCCCACCCTGCCTACTGCTGCATTTAAAAGGAAAGCTAATGAATAGGAGCTGGCACAACACACATTTTCTTTTAATCCTCTTAATTAACTTATGAAGTAAGCACTATTGTCTCCACCTTACAAAAAGAGGAACTGAAGCTTTTATAAATTAAGTCGTTTGTCCTAAGCTATGCAATTAATAAGTGGTAGAGCTGAGATTCATACTGGACTGGAGGCCAAGCGGTAGAACAGCTGCAGCTGTTCCGTGGGCAGGAGGGTAACATGACTTGTCTCGTCACCGTCCAGGTGGCCAGGCAGTGGCACCGGGCAGGTCTGAGCCTGCACGTCACATTACTCTCTCTGAGCCTCTGCTAGCTGTGACACACTGTTCAGAGACTGTAGCACACCCTGAAGGCAGGCAGGGGTTGGTGCTACAGTAACCAGCTCTGCAAGTGGAAGTAGCATCCTGCTGGACTCCCAATCAAGCTAGACGACGGGAGGTCCCAGTTTGCCAATTGTTCAGGCCACGTGAGCTTGACCAAGCAGACAGACGTAGTGGAGAGACTTGGATGCCTACTCATGCAAGCTAATGCAATGTTTCTTTTGTAGCACAACTGTCCCGTGAGTGAATCCAAGCAGAGAACATTGAAAAACTTCTTGGAAAGCCTAAAAAACACCATGCAAAAGAAATATTCACAGTGTGGAAGGTCCAAGTTTTAATTTATAAGTTTTTAATGGCTTTATTTTTTAAATATTTATATATTTATAATTCATTATAAAATAAAGTATATGTAGAACCTAAAATGACGTTTAATGGTATTGGCTATGTTTACTCAGCAAATGAAGTTATGGTTTGCAACTTTTAGGGAAACTGATTTAATTTTTACTGAGAAGCAACAAATGGTGTAGCAACAAAACAGACCACTTTCTTTTCAAGGAGTTCTCTGTCTAGTTGGGGACATAAGGCACAAGATAGCTAAAGAATAAAAGGTCACACGAGATGTAAGTGATTAGAGTGAGTCCATGATTCCTCCTAACTACCACATTTTTCTGAGTCACAAAAGTATCAAAGGGATGCTTAGAACATTCTTCTCCCATTGGGACAAGAAGCATTTTATTGAATCTGTAGGAAAAACAAGTAATCCTTACACAACATATGGCTCTGAGGTGAATAATAGTTAAAGTCATAATAACGCACTCTCTTGATTTTCAAATCCAAGAACCAACCAACAGACAAAGCCCAGAAGACTTACGGTTAGAGAACAGGCTCTACCTGACAACACAAAAGGCATAGCCCAACATGGTCAGAGCAGAAGCAAAGAAAGAGGTGCAGCAGTAACACCCCCAGCCTCAGCAGGGAGGAGCTCAGTTAAACAATAAAGTTGATGAAACCAGACCAAGAGATTAAGGTGCTCAAAACTGCAGAGATAATAAAACTAAAAATAATTTACTCAAAAAAATTTGGAAAGGAAGTCAGGCATGGTGGTGCATCCCTGTGGTTCAGCTCCTCAAAGTCTGAAGAGGGATGATCACTTGAGCCCAGCCTGGGCAACACGGTGAGATCCCATCTCAAAAACAAAACAAAAGCAAACAGAAAAATACTTGGAAGAGGTAAATTAGGGGTAAAGCCTCATTCTTTCAATGGGGGAAATATATAATATTTGAAGTTGACAAAAATAGAAAGAGTGGTCCTGGGTTGACAATTGTCGTAGCTGGGGATGGGGATATGGGTCTGCTTTTAAATCTACTTGAAATTTTTGTTTAAAAAAGTGAAAAAAAAAATAATGAATCAAGAAATCTTTGGATTATGATGATAACCACTAGAACAAAAACAAAGGTAGGATGATGGTTCGCTTGGAAAGCTATTTAGATGGGAGAATATTGCCTTTCTTGTGTGTGTGTGTGTGTGTGTGTGTGTATGTGCACGCATATACATAAATGATTGCATGTATTTTAAAATAAAAGAAGAAATAAAAACCTAACAATAACTAGTATGGGTGAAAATGTGGAAAAACTGGAACACATAGCTGGTGTGATTGGAAAGCGGTGTGGCCACTTTGGAAAAACAGTTTGGCAGTTCATCAAATGCTTAAACCTAGTTGATGGGCTAGCAATTTCAATCCTATACCTCCCCCAGAGACCTGAAAACATATGTCCACACAAATTCCTCTACACAAATATTCACGGTAACATTATTAACAGCAGCAAAAGGGTAGAAGTAACCCAAATGCCATCAACTGAGGAATGGATAAGCAAAATGTGATATATCCATACAATGGAAGATTATTTGATGATAAAAAGAAATGAAGTACTGAGACATGCCCAAAATGGATAAACCCTGGAAACATTATGTCAAGTGAAAGTCGCCCAGGTCCAGAAGGCCATGCCTGGTAAGATTCTATTTATACAGAACAGGAAAATACACAGTGGCAAATAGGAGGTGGAGCAGTAGATGGAAGAAGGGGGAGTGACTGCTAACAGGTATGGAGTTTCTCTGGGGGGTGATGATGATGTTCTGATATAAGACAGTGGTATAGGATGTACAATTCTATAATAGAATAAAAACCACTGAGAATGTGAGTTATATCCCAACAAAATTCTTTATTTAAAGAAATTAAAGGGAGAGAAAAACAAAATCAAGTGTCAAGACATCAAAATTTTCCTTTTGATGCATTCTTTGCAAGAGTATGGATCTTTTAACAGTGATTGAGCGCTTTTCATCCTCGCTTACACATGTGACAAAATTAATACTAGTTCTAAAATTACACCAAAATATACAACATCTTTTTAACCCTTTCAAAATAAGGGGAAAAAATCAAAAGCTTAAAGTCTCACCCTGACCACAGCCAGTTTCACCCTGCCCACATAAAATACCAGCATGCCAAGGGCAATAAGTAATAGAGAGAGTCATGGAGGCTTGTAAGGCCAATCGGAGAAGATACACGCTGAAAATTTTAATTTCCTTTCTCCTTTGATTGAGGCTCATTTGCATTCAATGGCTAATGTGAGCTGTAGTCTGCCACAGGATATGAATTGTGGGTTACACTTTGGGTATGAGGCCAGGATGATAAAGGAGAGGCTGTCAAAAAGAAAGAATTAGAATAGGCCACAGAAAGGACACGTGCTCTTGAGCCAGGGCTGTGATAAGATGAACTTGGATGGTCAAGGTGTAACTAACATTCCTATTTACTTCCGGACAGGAAGTCCTGGAATCTGGATTTAAACATCCAACAATGTCTTTAAATTTACCAAGAATACGAATCAAGGATACACATTTTTTAAAAAGTGAGTGAAGACAAATTGGATTAAGATGGCATTTGAGTAGTTACTTAGGCAACTTAGTGGCAGCCAGTGCCTGCTCCATGGGACGAACCTCTTGTCTGTGCAGTCTGTGACATTGACAGCAAAGACCAAACTCCATCCCCGACTGGGCTACCTCTACCTTTGGCCCAGGAAGTATTTACCTCTGAAGTCTGGCAGTAAGTATTTATTGAATGAATGAATGAAAAAAAACATAAGGATCATATCTATAACTACATGTCTCCCTGAAATATTCTTGAGTTACAATTAGAAATGCTGTCCTCTAATAAAAATGCCACAGGGACTTTGTTTTGGATCTGTCCATGCCATGGACTCTGACTTTGGTTTTCCTCTGCCCTCTGCCAAGAGTCTTAGCTAGCTGCCAGAGAAGAACACTGAAAATTCACCTTCCTTTACCTCAGCCCTCAATGTGTTCATTCTCCAGTTTTGAGGCCACCTGCCCTCTGAGGGAGGCTGAGTTTTGCAAGGGCTGGCATTCCTGTGTTCCCAAAGACATTCTACTCAGCATAGGGCAGGTGCCTAGTAAGTAAAGAGGAGATGTACATGTACAACATAATGGGCTAAAGCAGAAG
Source organism: Marmota marmota marmota (assembly GCF_001458135.2). Taxonomy (NCBI): domain Eukaryota; kingdom Metazoa; phylum Chordata; class Mammalia; order Rodentia; family Sciuridae; genus Marmota; species Marmota marmota. The sequence goes on from NW_025999869.1 coordinate 23,670,174, forward strand.
AGACACATTAAAAAGAGGACAACTTTTAAGTAGAAATCAAGGCAATACATACTTGTAAAGCAAAACACAGTTTGTAAGGCAATACACAGTTTCTGTAATGACTCTGGCACTTTTGGATTGGATTAAGCAATATCCTCTTGCTAAGATACGTATCGACCCTGAGAAATTTTATTCAGTTTGTAAAGTCCCAGTTAAATTCTTTTGTACAATTGGAGAAATAAAAGCCTTTGATTACAAACTAAAATTTCCCCAGCCCTCTTAAAAAGGGATGGGGGAGGGGAACAGGTGTGGAAGAATGTCTGATCTGTCATATTCTGTAGTCAGAGCCATAAACGTGTTTGGGTAAGGCAATCTGATGTTCTGATAACGTTGATAGAAGTAACATGAAGATTGGGTCACAGGAAGCCCAAGATAAATGCTGAGAGGAAACAGGTTCTTTTTGAAGTAGCCTCTTCATAATCATTTTCCCACACATTTGTTCAACTTCCGAAGGAAGAATGAATACCTGATTTGCTTTGCAAATGAAAGAGCTTAAGAACAAGATATTCAGCTAATATTATAACAAGTGTGTTTGGAGGCTGCTCCAGCTCCCTTTGAATTCAGGCTGGGGCTTCAGAGCTGTGCTAACTGTTCCCATAAGACAAAGGCTGTGGTCTTCATTTATTTGGATATATTTGTTTGATAGTTGGATTCAAAATGACTTATTGAAAAAGATTAGAGCAGAAAAATAACAAAAATGTTATTAGGGGAGTAGAAGTAGAAAGGGAGTAGAAGTGATGATCCAGGGTGACACAGATGGTACAAGAGGCTACCAAATTTTATTATCCCATCAGCCAAAGCAAAATTCTCATCATTTTACCTAATTCTTGCTTTTACCTAATACTTAGCTTTTAGAGATATTTAATGAGATGACACGATGGACAATGTGCTCAGCCACCACCCAACGAAACTGGCAGTTGCAGAAAGGAGCACCTTCGTGGTATTGCATGAAGCTCTGAAATTGAGGGAGGGGCAAAGCTGCAAAGGTGGCCCTACTTTTTACCTTGCTAAGGCCATGGCAAGCTTTTAATTTATTGTCATGTTCTGCATGCATCTAGGAGTTTTATATAAGCTGACCATTGTGAAAAGAAAGAGAGCCAGAGGAATCTCCTCCTCTACATGCAAAAAAAAAAAAAAAAACACTTAAAAAAATCCTTTGATACTAGCCACGGGAGGCTCAGGAGTCTGAGGCAGGAGGATCACGAATTCTAAGCCAGCCTTAACAACTTAATGAGGCCCTAAACAATTCAGTGAGACCCTGTCTCTAAATAAAACACAAAAAAGGGATGGGGATGTGACTCAGTGGTTAAGCGCCCTTGAGTTCAATACCAGGTACCAAAAAAAAAAAAAAAGTCCTCCTTTGAAACTAGTCCACAAATCCAAAATTTCTCCAGACCCACTTTGAATTTCTGATAGCTGCCTGGCACAGTGCCTAGTAATTGGTGTTTGTCAAAAGAACATGTGATTGATAATATAATTGATAATATATAATCCAAGAACTATGATTATTTTGGAGATGCTCTAAGCTTATGAAGAGTTTTGAAATGAGATCATGGTCTTGTTACCAGTAGGTAACACTGCCCCTGACTTTCCATGGGATACTTTCTACATACACATTTCTTTACGTTATGACCTAAAAACTGGTTTTTGTTCTCCAAAACCTAATGAAAAGGATAACAAAAATTGGCTAAAATATTTTTGGTGAAAAGGAAATTTTATCAATGAGAAAAAGTACATTTAAAAATACTTCTGCCAGGCGTGGTGGCATATTCCTATAGTCCCAGTGGCTCAGGAGGCTGAGGCAGAAGGAAGGATCACGAGTTCAAAGCCAGCCTCAGCAAAAGCAAGATGCTAAGCAACTCAGTGAGACCCTGCCCCTAAATAAAATACAAAATAGGGCTGGGCATGTGGTTCAGTGGCCAAGTGCCCCTGAGTTCAACCCCAGTATTCCTCCCCCCAAAAAATTTCTTCCTAATTTGTTTCATGACTTCTGTTTAAAAGACCTACAACATTAAGAATTTCTGGGTGTGAAATTAAAAACACAGGCCTCTTTTAACCACACAAAATTGAGATGTTAAGCACAAAGAAACTGCTCATTAATATCAGGCTCAAAGTAAACATAAAAGTAGTTCAGAAAAAAAGACCATCACTACAGGCTTTATAAAGGTAAAAGATTTTATTTCTTATCTAACCATGCTGCATGTGTACATACAATATTGATATATACAACTTGAACAAATACAATTTATACATGAAATACCATGAAAGTGTGGCTTTTAAATTTAACACAACAAACTTGTACAATTTGTAATTTTGGCCAGTATACAGTATTGTTAGTAATGCTATTGAAGTTATTAAGGATTTAAATTACACTAAAGTTAAGTTCAAAGGCACTAGAAAAGATCTATGTTTTCTTGTAGTATTTTACGAAAAAAGAAAAGTTAAAAAGGAAAATAAATGCATACATTAAGAAATTGGGCAGATACTGGCGTGCTTAAATGTAAACTCTACCCATTCCTTAATTCACAGCCCTGTAGGAAAGAGAGGGACTTTCCTTAAAAATTAAGGGGAACACATGTGCCACTACATAATGACTATATACTGTATAATTACTTATGTTCTAATTTTAAAAAAGGAATTAAGGGGAAAGATATTAAAACAGACTAAAAAAAGAAGCAAAAACAAAACCCCCAAGCTATAATAATTTAAAAAACATGTTACAGATGATATTATAACACTTCCTTCCCCCAAAGTAATGTTAAATTTTTTAAAGAAAAAATTCTTCTTTTTCTAAAAAGTACATGAAATAGCTTATCAAATGAATTCTTACTTGTGCAATAAATGTGTAGATGCAGAAGTCCCCCACCCCCCTTAAGGAATCTTACACTTCACAAGAATCTAAGCACAAATGGGGAATACCATTTTATATTTTAAATTACAACTATCTATATATATATAATTACAAGGTTTACTGAAGACCATACTTAAACTAAACATGGTAGCAAGGCCTCTTTTAATAAATAAATATTACTTTTTAAATTAAAGGGAAAGAGAATATTTGTTCAATAACCTATTATATATTTGTGATATTTTAAATCTGCACATTTACTTCAAATAATGAGCAAATTTTGTTCGTTTATATTCTTTTAGGAAATTAACACTGAATTTATAAAATATTTCATTTGTGAAATAAAACACAGTAAATGTGAAAAAAACAGAACTACTGTGACTGGAGCTAAATGAATACCTCTGAAGTCAGTGTCCTATATATTCAAATGGATATTCAGACCTGGCTTGAATATTTGATTTTGGTATATTTAAATATTTAATGTCCATCTAGCAGAATCAGTTCTAGCATTAATTCTTTTTTTAATAAATTGCTAAAGCAGGCTGCTCAAGAATTTCTCAACATTTGACACTTCATAGATTTCTTTTTGTTCTTGTGTTGGGGTGGGATAGAAAAAATATTTTACATACTGTGGCTTAAATTTCTATAATGTTTTAAGCTTAATTCAAAAGGTATTCCTTTCCTATTAAATAAACTGTTGAAGGCTAGAAACATGGACTTTTAAAAAGAAAGAGCACTGGTCACTTTTTTCCTACAGGTAAAGATATCTGTAGACTAATTACTTAAGTTAAGTGTGCATCATCAAAAACATTTTACAATTACCAAGATATTCTACTCACATAAAGTCTTGACAAGACATACTCACCTCAAGTCTTCACAGTACCTAAACAATGCCCCTCGGAGCAAAGTTATATACTTCTAACTCTCTCATACACTACAAAGAAAATGCTGCCAAGTGAAATGCAGTTCTCATTACCTAGCAAATACCACACAGGACATTCAGGACTCCACTTCCAAAAAGTACTTCAATCATATGGACACATTTTTACTACCACCTCACCAGTATTCTACCTCCACTTACCACCACTCTAACACAACTCTAACACCCCAGTATAATTATTAAACTAATGTTTAATCAAACTTATTTAAATAATGTTAATTTAATAAATCCTAACTTGAGAAGTCTCAAAACCTTTGCAACTCACACATGTTAGGGTTGATTATGAAATTTTAAAACTCACAGAACAGAAGACTAAGTGGTTTAAGAATAGAAAAACTTTTACAAAAAAAAAATTAAAATTGTTAAGTAGCCAACCAAAAACAAATTATCTATTACTTAGATTACTATGAAATAAATAAATAAATATAATTTTTATATTGAGAGGAATATGGTCCAACTGGGTTTATCAATAGAAGAAATTTAGAAAATATTTTCTTTTATAAAATATTTTAAAAAATAATAAAGTGGTGTTTAGTTTTTGTTTTGCGGTACTGGGATCTAATCCAGGGGCACTCTACTACTGAGCTACCTCCCCAGCCCTTTTTATTTACTTTTTAAAATTTTGTGACAGGGTCTTGCTAGGTTGCTGAGGCTGGCCTCAAACTTATGATCCTCCTGCTGCAGACTCCTGAGTCATTGAGATTACAGGTGTGCACCACAACACTTGGAAAAATAAAATGTTTTAAAGGTCAAGGATTCAAAAAGATTTTTCTGACTTAGTTGCATTTTCTGGAAAATAAAAGCCCTTTTCAATTGGGATATAGGTAATTTCCATCAAAATTTAAAACTTATACAAGGGAAAGCATACACAAATCATACTTCAAAGAGAATTTTTAAAAATAGACAATACAGGCAAAGATACTCCTTTACGTTTGTACAATTCAATGTTTCAAGAGAAGATGAAGCCAGAACAACAAAAAAAAGTGTATTTAATTGAACTCAAAGTAGTAAAAAAGGTCAGAAGAGATCGAAATGAAATATATTTTCAATATTTGGTTTCAAAATGTATACTTGCTAGGACTGACCATTTAATTACAAAATTTTCTACAGAACATGAATAAGATCAGTCATCTCATACTTAAATTCAATGGATATTAATATAAAAAATAAAATATATATGAACAGGCCAACAGGGTTGGTGTTAGGACAGAGTCATTTCTTACATGTGCAGCCCAACATTCACATACAGCAGCACAACATAGGGTAATTCAACCTGCTACTTTCTACATGCAAAACATTTTTTTTTCCCCTGTACTTTGAAATTATTTATCTAAATATAGAGTAGTTGGGTAAATAGCTAACAGACTTATATTACATCAAATTGCAACTCTATAGCATGAACTGCTCCCCCAACTTTCTGGTACAGTACAGTTCAAGAGTAGTATAACAATCTGAACAATCATCAATTGTACAATTTTAATATGTTAACTTAATGTATATGTTTAAAAATTATGCAAATCATCGTTTCCAAGTCTTATATCATGATAGTTTTCATTATATGAAATTACACAGAAGTCTTCAGTGTTTTAATTAAAGATTTGTCCAGGCATAGGAACATCACTAATTTTTATTGTGACTTTGACTCTATAACATTTACTGAAGTAAAGAATCAATTACTGTCTCAGGCTTTGCAGAACGCTTTCTGTTTGAAGAAGAAAAAAAGAAAACATGAATGCTTTTAAAAAGACAAAAATGCAAACACTTTACAACATGTAGTAGAAAAATAATGGGGTGGCTATAGAATCTGGAAATTGGCTGACATCACACCCTAGTATACAGAGTAGTGAGAGATTGGGGAGATGCTAGTGTCCAAAACTGGACTAGACGATGTGGCCACGTAAAGTGGGTTGCACGCTACCAGTTTGGAATCTCTTACTAATCTCTTTTGGGCTATGCTAATGGCACAGGTGGATTGTGTAAGAATTAGACACAAATCATCTTAAGCAACAACTCACAGATACCTATATAGGGACTGATGGAAATGCTATATTATTGTACTGTTTATGCAATTAAGCCCAGCACAATGAATTATGTATTTCTAATGAGGACTATCACATTGAACATATCATGTAATATAATATCGATGAACCATTTATTGTGTATATTTGCCTAGATTTATGGCTATCTACAATTTTTATGATACAACAGGATATTTCTGGTATACAAAGATGCTGATTTTGGCTCACATAATGTTAGCCCACACTGTTTTTTTTTTAGCTTAACCTAAAGCTAAGCTAAAAAAAAAAAAAAAAGGTACATATTTAAAAATGAACATTATGGAAGCCATATCCAAAGAGCTCATCAAATTTGATGTTTTAGGTCTACAAAATAAAAAAGTAACTAAAAACTGAGGGATCTCATGTAAGTAATCTGAATTTCTTGCTTCTCCTTAGAAAAGAGAAGATTCAGAAACAACAGGCCCACTATTCCCACAACTAATTAGGAACTTTTAAAAGCACAGCTCTCCAGCTTGCCCCAGTCCCCTCCACTAGCTACTTTCTACTATGCCAGGACCAACTATCTTACCATCATATTTGTAGTGTCATATTTCCTAGTAACTGCAGAGTTAAGAGGAAAATATTTCTAGTAAAAGTGGAAAAGTAAAACACAAGATCTAAAAGAACTTGTGTTTCTTAGAACTGATTTGCTTCATTCCTTAATATTGCATGTGTGTCTTCGGTGGGCACATGAAAGTTTTTAAACTGCTTATCTAAATGCTGAAGAATGCAAAAATTTGTACACTAAAGAAGTTGGAAGACCTTAATTCTTTAGTCAGATTTTACTTGCTCAAATTGTGACTACATAAGAAATTTGATTTTTAACTTATTAACCAAAATATTTATCATGCTAGATAAATTTTAGTTTCCTCTAAGTGTATTAATCATCATTTTATTGGATTCAAGGATGGTCCTTACCTTCTCCCTGTTTTTGGCCTTGTTTTCCCCTTTGATGTCCGTGGCCTTTCTAATTTCATCAAAGACTGACGCAAACTCTCCTCAGTATAGGCAAGATACACATGGGAAAGATCTACTTCAAAGGGCTAGTGAAAGAAAAAGTTAAACCAGATACTCTTTAAAAAGTTAAACCAGATTTAGGGGAAGATGTAAAATACTGAACAAACACCTAGCAAAAAAAAAACCAGAGAAGATAAAACTAAATAAATATTTAAAGACTTCTTCTAATTCCAATATCTGAAATGTATTCACCAAAGTTTGGTGAATTAGAACGTCTGAAACACTATAAATTTCCTCAGACATAAAGAAAAACTGTTACTAACTTCCCTAAACCTTGTTCCTCTTCTTGTTGACCTACAACTAGAACAAACTTTGAAAGGGAAGGCAGATGCATTCTTGTCTCTCACCATATCCCCATGACCTAGAGAGGTGAAAAGAAGATTCCAAAGAGTGTCTCCAGGCCATTCTTATGACAGAAATAAGCTGGCCATCAGGATAAGCCTGAGAGTGAGCAGAACTGTCCTAACAACTGCTCCATCCTAGAGGAGCCCACTTTTCAGCAGAGCTGATTAACAGATACCAGGTTAATAGCACACTGTAATGACCCACATTCCTATAAAGAAATATGTGTAATTTTTTAAAAAAAGTATTCTTACATCTTTCTCCTTTTTATCAGGTACTGGTGTTTGCTTCCTCATGTTATTTCCTGTATAGGCAACACATTTCTCAAAAAAGGAAAGGGTGGGGAAGAAATGTCTTGATTAGTAATTAGTACTGTGAATTAGGCAAACTACTGTGAGATATCCTGATGTTTCACTAGTAAAACATGATTTGAATATTGATACAGAAAAGGAACCAGAGGTCAATCAGTTCCATATCTCCCAATCTAGGCCATTTCTACCACATGATCTCTGTTACAGTTAATTAGAAAACCATCTTAAATGCCCTACTAAATTCTCATCTGATTGATCCTCTGGACCACTTCCCACCTCACGGCAGCCAGCACAATTTCTAGTCCAGAGAAAGTAGTTCACATTATTTCATGAAAGGATGAAGATAATACTCACTAGCTGCCATTCTCCTATGTCTTCATTCCAGTGTACATAGTTTTCAATCATTTCCTTTTAAAAGTCAAGGACAGTTCATTTTTAATATTTAATAGCATTTAAATTATTGAAAAATAGTCATAGAATGCTTAAGTGACAAAAGTTTCAAGACATTATATTACTGCATGATACCATTTCTATTAAGTTTTAAAATATACATTCTTTTTTTTTTTTAATATTTATTGTTTAGTTATTGGCAGACACAACATCTTCGTTTGTATGTGGTGCTGAGGATCGAACCCGGGCCGCATGCATGCCAGTCGAGTGCGCTACCGCTTGAGCCACATCCCCAACCCTTAAAATATACATTCTTAGGAACATGTGTAGGAACTATTAAACTATATAAAAATAGGGCCAGGGATATTATTATTCAGTGGTACAGCACTTGCTGAGCATGTATGAGGCCCTAGGTTTCATTCCCAGCACCACACACACACTCTCACACACACACAAATATGTTATACTGTATGTGTACACTATTGTGTGTGTGTGTGTGTGTGTATATATATATACACACACATACATTTACATATATACATATGTCAAGAGAATGAGAACACAGGAATCAGAATGATGGGTACATTTGGTTGGAAGAAGCATGGATGGAAGAGTGTGGGAAACCATTTGGTTAAAAGTAGGTTACTGTCAAGGTCCTAGCTTTTGTTTTGGGTGATGAATTCACTACAAAATAACTAACTAAATTAAAGCAGACCATCCAAGGACAAATAAAGAGAGTGGGCTATGTATCCAGTATTAATTTTATACACCTGAGGTCCAAAGGAAAAAGTACTAAGGCTTATTTTCAGACAAATTCAAATTTGTCTGACATTCAAAACAGATTTTTAAGAAAATCATGTTCAAAGTTGATTAAAATGAATTGGAAAGAGAATTTTTGGTTATGAAAAAGAGGATAAGATTTTTAAATTATACTTGACTAAGAATTATCATACATTTGGAGATGAATGGTGGTGATGGCTGCACAACAATATGAATATTCTTAACATTGGTGATCTGTACACATTAAGGATGGTTAAAATGATAAATTTCATGTATGCTCATTTTACCAACCAGACACACAAAAATTAACATCCATAAACAAGGCAAAATAGCCTAGGGGTTCTATTTACTGGACCTATACCTTGATTCTGATTGCATTTACATGAATCCGAGTTCTCCAAATGGAAGAGAAATTCTTAGATACTTACATATTAAGGGAACCTTAATTAGATATTTAGATATTGAGGGAAGTTAACCGAAGTTAACTGGCATTGTTCAAGAAACTTTTATAGATAATAGCTAAATTAAATTAAATTACAAATTTTATTTCCTTTTTTTAACCCCAGTCCAGTGACTAACATCTAGATTAGAGAACTTCCTGCTTACCTGATAGTCCTGAGGTATAAAGTTATCAATAATAAGCATTTGAAGTCGAAGCTCCCGGCTAAGTTGCCGAATGTTTTCCAGTAGGCCTTCAATTTCCCTCTGATGTTCTTGTTGGAGATCTGCCATCTACCAGAAAATCCATAAAAATATTATAAATAAATAAGATTTTGAGTACAAAAGTTCCTCTGACATAGGACATTGGCTTGTCAAACCTTATGCAGTTCTTTTATAAAAATAAAATAGACTGACACTATCACTATGTCAAGTTATTAGTCAAAATTGGGGAAAAAATTAGTTTGATAGCTAAAACTAAAAATTGCACATAAAGGCAAAGTATTTTATTTATTTCTTTAAAACTGTAAGCTCATGTTATGATTACGTATGCATTCTTAATCAAAGGAATTTCTTCTTTAAAAATTCAGAACTAGGGCTGGGGCTGTGGCTTAGTGATAGAGCACTTGCTTAGCATGTGTGAGCCATTAGGTTCGATTCTCAGCATCACATATAAAAATAAATAAAATAAAGGTCCATCAACAACATCAACAACAATAAATATTTTTTAAAAATTCAGAACTACATTTGTAGATCATTCTAAGAAACCAACCTCTGACTTTGCAGCCATCAGCATAGTCCAAACTTTCTTTAATTTCTTGGTCTTTCCCTGTGCTTCCTCTTGTAAACTGGTATATTTTTCTTCAATATCTAAGCGTTCTTGCTATGATAAAAATTGGTAAACTTCAGAATCATTTTAAGACACAAATTTAAATTATTTTAAAAAGTTAGTGACTATTATCCTCAAAGTAAACCATAAATCTGCTTTTAGTGCCTGTCTCCCAGTTATTTAGGAGGCTAAGGCAGAAAGATCACAAGTTCAAGGTCAATTCAGGCAACTTAGTGAGGGCCCATCTCAAAATAAAAAATAAAAAGGGCTGGAAATGTAGCTCAGCACTCTGGTTCAATCCCTAAACCCCCTAACACACACCCTATTTCAAAATTTTATTAAGATTATAGATATTAAAAGATAAATAACTTAGGCAACAAATATTAAACTTAAAGCAAAAAGTCACATCACCTCTTTTTCCTCAAGTTCTCTGCGAAGCTGCTCTGCTCTTTTCCTCCTTTCTTCCAGCTCCATGTTAGATTCTTCAAGAAGTTTTTCTTGTTCCTCAGCTTTGGCCAACAAGTCAACACCACCAACAATTACCTTCTTCTCCAGAGCAGATAATTTTTCCAGCAAAGATTGATGCTCTTGTCTATTGATTCAAATGAGAATACTCTAAATTCACTGATCAGCTACTGTTCTAATAATGGCATTTCTCAAAATTTGATAAGAATTTTAGATGTACAATTTCAAAATTAAAAAATAATTATATAACATTTCTATAAAACTATACCTCTGTGTAGTTTTAATTCATTAACCTCTAATTCAAACTCACCAATATTTTTCCTCCCACAGAGATTAAATAATTGAAACAGATTTAATCTTTAGAAATATATCACATACATGGCATTTTCTACCCCAGAACAGCTATAAACAACAATCAAGCTTTTAGTTACTATTCAATTTTCCTGCTTATATATCTTATGAAAACTATTAGAAATTTAAATCATGAATTCATCTCAATTCAATAAAACTCACTGAGCTTTAAGAAGATCTTTTTCCCGCTTCTCTAATTCAGCTCTAGCCTTGTTTCTTTCTTCTTCTTCCATGTCAAGCTTTGTTTCAAGTGCTTTTCTCTCCTCATCAATTTTTGCTTGCATTTCAACCATCTTATCTGGAGAAACTTTCTTTTTACCTATTTGAGTCATTTAATTGCAACAATCACTAAAACAAGTGAGTGTTTCAGACATGTAAATTATCTTTGATATAGAACTGACTAGACTCCTCAATAATACAAAATATCAACATTTTAAGAAAATCAAACTGATAGTATCACTCATTTCCATTTATGTTCTAGAAGAACTTTTTTTATATATATTTTTTAGTTGCCAATGGATTTTTCATTTTATTTATTTATATGTGATACTGAGGATCAAACCCAGGGAGGGCCTCACACATGCCAGGCAAGTGCTCTATAACTGAGCCACAACTCCAGTCCTAGAAGAACTTTTTAATTCACTGCTAAATTCAAATTGTTGTTCAATTGTACAATGATATCTAAGAACAAAAGTAGGTTAAAGAGAAGCAAAACAGATGGGCTGAAAATAGGGAAAGAAAGAGTAATAGGAAAGCCAAATAAAATAGCAAAAATTTCTGTGTCCCCAAATAATACATATAGGATAAAAAAGAAAGCAAAATGATTCTTCAGTTTCTTTCTCCTGATAATTAAGTACAATCACAAGTGGCTTCTCAAAAACCGTCTCCCAAATAACAGAAATTAAAGACACATATAGATATAAAATACAGATAAAAATATCAGAATTTGTATCAGGTAGTTTTTAATTTATTCTTGAGAGTTTTAAAATTTTATTATTCAGGGTTTTTCTAAAACTTTTGTTTAATAAAATTATTAGAAAGTATTTTCTACCACATAGTATATTTCTAAAGAAAGAAATTCTATAATAATTATACAACAGTTACATAGTATTAACCAAGCATTTTATAGCTGATTAGCTGTCATGATTATCATCAGATCCTAAATGAGCAACTAAAATGCTCATTACTATGACAAACTCAGGATCCTAAATCTCCCTAATTCAGATTAAATAAGTGTCAAATATAATCAAAAATACTACCAAATAATAAAGCTGGAACATAACTTCCAGTTGATTATTTTGATTATAATGTCTAATAGTGTTCTATATACATATAATAGGTATTCAATGAAAGTTTACTGATGAATTTCAAAAATCATGAAATTCATATGAAAAATCAAAAAGAAAATAAAAACTAGCTTACTAAAATGGTTATGGAACTGAATCAATGACAATTCATTTCTGGCAACTATTTCTCAGAAACATATGTTCCTTCAGAAAACCAATCAAACTTTTCACAGAATTGGTCTGAGGCTCTCCTGAAAGCTTTGTCATTCTTAACTTCCTTCCCAAAGGACTGTAGAAGAAAAGGGTAAACCAGAAGAGTTTATAAATTGTTAATGCCTCTACCCCAATCCAACCCCTTCTGCTAATAATGAGGAAAAAAACTGAAAATAATTATGATGGTAACATATATCTGAATATATTCTTTGAAGAACCATGAGAAGAAGAATCATTCATAGGCTTCATTTAACTCTTCAGGCCAAAATTATATTAAAAACAAACAAACAAGGGTTTAAAATACAATATCCTTCATTTCTAAGATCTGTAAATTCAAAGCAAAATCTAAGCCACAAAACAAATTAAAATAAAAGCACTGATCCAAATTCATGCTTTGGTATGGTGTGATTCATTGCATTCCAAAAGTCAGGATGTGGACCTGAATCTGTTGGCTTGTTTATCACAGTCCCCTGTATGGTACCTTCTGGGTTATATGGTTAAAAAATAACTTTTAAAAATAATTTAACTCCTTTTCTCAATGAATACTTAGAAAGAATTTCCCATAAGTAATTCAATTTCTCAGAAATTTGAGGGACAAAAGATAAATTTAGGTGTGTGCATTTAAAAACCTGTAACTTCCTTTCCACCTCAGAATTACAAATATTTAAAGAAAAAATGGCAAATATGTTAAAAGGAAAACAACACAGGTATGAAGACATGGATGCTTGACATATGAACATGAATATTTTTAGGCCTTTAGGATTCTAATTGTTTTTGTTAATAGTTAAAAATAGTTTTTACAGGGCCTGGTGGCACACAGGTAATCCCAGCTACTTGGGAGGCTGAGGCAGAAGGATCACAAGTTCAAGCTTAAAGTCAGCCTCAGCAACTCAGTGAGACCCTGACTGGGGATGTAGCTCAGTGGTAAAGCACCACTGGTTTTAATCCAAACAAAACAAAACAAATAAAAATAGTTTCAAAACCTACAAAGTGGTGAAAAAATAAAAAGATTGAATATGTAGAAATATAAAAATGCATGCCTCTTGATGAATTAATACTATGCCTGAATTATATTAGTAAAAACCATCTGGTAATGTTTTTCAAAGTGATGCTTTCGCAGCAAAAAACACTACTATGCTGCTCTTGTAACATTTTCATGAAGATGACCATGCATATATAATCAGTATAGCTAGAATCAATTTCAAAAGTCTGATATTTACCATGTTAGTCTAGCCAGAATCACTTTGATAAATCATTATATTTCTTCAAATAATACTTTAAGCTAACCTTGAATATGTTCCAACTCTCCTAACCAATCATTTTAAAATGGGGCATTACTAATAGTCACTTTTACATGTACTTTTTAAATTAATTTATTTATTTTTACCCTGTTCTTTATGATACAAATAAGGTTTAGTCTCCAGGGGGCTGGCCTGTGGACTCCTGGGTTAGGGTTAAGGTGCTTTAGTCTGGGGGAAGGTGGATACCAGGGGCAAGAGCCTGGTATCCAGGAGCACAAAGGTGATCTCCCCTCGTCACCGTCACCGTTAAGTAAGAACTTTGATTCTTCTAACTACAAATATTTTAAAAGACTTTTTTAAAGGGTAGGGGAGTAAGGCTGGGAAGTAAAGCACTTGCTTAGCATTGGTAAGGCCCTGGGTTTGATCCCTAACAACATACACACATAGCCTCTTTTAAACAAAGCCAGTTAATTAAAAAAACAACAACCACCACCCCATAACAACATAGTTTCTAATATTACATGATAAAATTTCAGCACAAAATTTCAGGTAAGTAAATTTTAATAATGCCAGAATAAAGAGTATTTAATTAAGACAAACAGAACTAGTAACATTTTCCAGTTGCACTTTGTCATGTGTTCTAACCAAAACTGTGATGGTGAACTGGCAAGGAAAGTCTGAGGGGAAGAACTTCAGGGAAGTATTAACTGAATTCATTTCATATTATTAAATGAGTACCCACCAGCATAGCTCACAGGCACGTTATTCTTGGCTTTAAAAGAAAAGAGTGGAAAATGTTTGTGAAATCATTTATAATTGTATTTCTAAAATATGACTTTAAGAATTTAGGAAAAAAGAAAGTTTTATTTTGTTTTTGGTATCTGGGCTTGAAACCCATAGTGCTGAGCTACATCCTCAGTACTTTTTTTTTTTTTTTCATTTTGATACAGTTTTTGCTAAGTTGTTTAGGGACTCACTAAGGTTGCTAAGGCTAGCCTTGAACCTGTGATCCTCCTGCCTTAGTCTCCCAAGTGTTTTTTTTTTTTTAAGTTGAAGTTGAAAGAGTTTTTGAATACAAAAAAATGGATACTTACCTTGCAAAAAAATATTAAATTAAAAAATGCTGTTTAATTAACAAAGTTCTTTATAAGATAAATAACTACCAAGTGGAGTGCAAATCAATCACACCAACCTGCTTGATCTTGCAATAAGAAGTGGTAAGCAAATCGTAGACAGGAAGCATATGCACAGAGATGAGGAAGAAAAAAAGGAAAACATTATTTCCTTTGTAAAACAAAAAAAATGTATAATAGCATTTACAGTATAAGTAGAGAAATAAATCAAATCATTATCAAAACGGAAATAAGAGCCCAAGTAAAAAGAAAGCATACTGAATATAATGAGAGATACAATTTAAGCAAAGAGAAGATTACTTTACTCTAAGATTACAACTCAAAGAGCTCACACTGACTCCCAAATTCCTGCAAATTTAACAATTCAGCATCATGTGGTTATGTTAAATGGTAGACAAAGAATTGGGAACCTGTTAAGACCTGGGAAATTCCAAAAGAACAAAGCAGAAAATTAAGCCAATTTTTAAAATTAATAAGTTGAAAGTAACAAAATTCACATTGTCCATTTCCAAAATTTCCCAATTCAATGTGTCTCCTAGTACAAAGATCCATTACAGGTGTGCCCCATTTTAAGAAAATCCAACTCAAAACCCTGAACCAAAAAGAGATAAAAGTTTATAATTTTCACTATTTGACAAAAAAATTTTATGAAGAATTTTTAAAGACAGCAAGTTCACAATACACTGTTTTCCAACTTGATTTATAAGCAATGTTTTCAGAGGAAAAAATTTACTACATAAAATGGAGTACACCTGTATAGTAACAAACTTACATTCAACCTATTAGTAGATTACAGAAGTAAATGACAACTGATGATTCAAGCAAGGGACACCTAAAAAAAAAAAAGGCCACTCGGGTTTTATAAAGGGAGGGTACAAACATAACAAGTTACACACAGCAACCACATGCTTGGGACAACTATCTCTCCACTTCACCAATCTACCCATGTTACAACAACAACATATTTTATGTGCTAAGTATGTAAATAGCAATGAAAACTTCTTGAATTGAACAAAGTACAACTCATTTCACACTGTAAGTTCATGTAACCATTCTTTAAGAACTAAGATAAGTTTTGCATTAGAAAAAATGCAAGGTTACCTATTCAGATATTTCTCATATTTTAGTTTATAAAATAAAATTAACCTCTATATGGTCTCTAAAGCAACATCATGTATTTTTTTCAAATTATCCTCTGAAGTGAATCATTTTGGTAAATTGCTTAAGAATCGTCAATAGACAGATTTTTGCTATTCTTGGATTCTTCCTCTAAAAAGCTAAATGCATAAGAACAATAAGCAATTATTTTGTTATTAGTTTGGGAAAGGTAAGAATATAGATAATGCTTTAAAAAGACAGTAAGCTGCAAGCTGGTACAAGAAGGTATCATCTCCCTTCTGAGAATAAAATATGAATAGATAAAATTAAATAATATTTTTCAACTTAATTAAAGTTTAAGAAAAAGTCTTTAAGTCTGAAATAAGTCTAGACAGATCCTGAGTAAACTTCATGTGGTTCTTAATTCTTTAATCACATCTTGGAAAAATTCTTAAAACCTATCAGGTAATTAGAAATGGAGATAAAGTCCATTTGAAATAAAATACTACTCAATTTATTTTTACTTGCTTGAAACACTCCATTTTTCTTTATTTGGGAGCCTTTAATCTTAAGCTACTGCTAAGAATAGGACACCAAAGTGTAAAATTTTTATAACTGTATGACATGTTATAATGGGTACTGATATACTGCCAAATGTAATTGGTACTTTTAGAAATTCAGGATTTGTTGTTACATGTCCCTTATACTGACCAAGATTAAACATTTATAATGAAACATAAAAAACAACCATAAGAATTTTTCTTTTATACAGCTTACTAGCTCTCTTTACATTATCTCAACTGCAAAAGCATGAATCTCTCTTCCATTGTCTCAAACATAAGCTAAAGCATATGTTTTAACAATTATGGTTAACTGGAAGCAATGAAGGGGCATAGGGGATCATCAACATGCTTTGTTCTACTGAGAAGTCCAACATGTATTCTTCAAATAATGACAGGGAGCGGTGCAGCATTGCTCAAATGAAGCCCATGGGTTATGGAGAAGCCAAAGCTCTGTTAGAGAATTTAAGAGCTACCACTCACTAGTCAAGAACTTATCCAGAGGTTTCTCTATGACAGAACATGTGGAGTCTGAACTACTGCTGCTGCTACTGCCTGGAAGACAAAGAAATGAGCCCAACGCCAACCAAAGAAAGAAAAAACAGGAATATGAACACACATATAGAGAAAAATTCAGTTCCAGAGAAAGAATTTTAAAGGACAAACAAGCTTTGTATTAAAGAATCAAAACTTACTTTCCCTTAAAACCAGTTTTGGTAGTAGTCTATCCAATGTTCTCTACTTCCCAAAGCCATATGGGGGGGATTAAAAACTGTATAAAGATTCACTGTGTGCAAATTTTACTACTCATTTAAAACACTGCATGTTGAAATGACAAGAATAAAAAATATGTTATTTGGTGACATTTAAGTCTATTTAAATTATTTAGGTTATAAGTTAAAGGAAGTTTTAAAACTTAAAGTCAAATTCAACTAACGTTATAGGTCTGTCACCAATTTCCCTCTCTCCCCTCATGGCATCAAACTATCAAATACAAATATTTATGTTTAAGGTATGACAGCAAAACTGAAAAGGCTCATTGAAAAAATTTAAATTTCTAAGCCTGGAAGGCATATTATCATTAAATATTTTAATATATTAAATAGTGGCATTTTTCTACATAAAGTTTTATTCTTAATAAATCTATTATATGCTTTATAGCTTTCTAAACAACAGTTCATTTTGTTAAAAAAAAACTAGATATGAACAAAAAATACATTTCTCTAAGTCAGGGTTTGGCAAACATTTTCTACAAAAGGACAAATAATATGTGTTTATAGGCCATAAGCCATGTGAAAGCAGCCACAGAACATATGTAAACAAATGAACATAGTTGTTTTAATAACATTTTACAAAACAGATATGGGCTAGACTTGGCCAGCAGGTTGTATTTTACCAGCTCTTGCTCTAAATCATGCTTTTCCTCTCTTCTGAATTTATACAATCTTTACAGTTTTTAAATTTGGGACTCCTGATCAAACGGTGATGGGTTTATTTTCAGCAACATCATTTAAATAAGACAAGCAAAATATGCACCAGCTGGAAAACAATGATCCACACTAATGGAAGAGAGTTCTGAAATAAATATTTAGGATAAATAGGCTTGAAATGCAGGCCATTATAATATGTCCATCTCTTTTGCATGTTATCTATAATCTTAGCATGACAAAGTCTTAATTCACACATGATAACATATGCCCCACATTGGGGTGAGAATGAGCACATATTATAAAGAAAAGGAATTAAATTTTAAAATACAATACTTAAACAAATTTATTATTTAAAAATCTAATGAATTCTAAAGATTAACCTTACTTGAGGAAAAACTCCACATTTTCCTAATTTATTAAAATATGTAGGTTCCTAACAGATCCAAGTCCTCACGTAAAATCAAAACTCTACCTAAAATTTCAAAATGTTATATCCACTCTCATAGTTTTATAATTCTAAAAAAAAAAAAAAATCCAAACTATTCTGAGTAAGCTAAGAACAGGTTAGTGGAGAAAAAAACAATGCAAAGTTAACCAGGTATATGGCATACATCCTCTGTTCTAATTGTTACCATAACTATAAAAGCAAAATAGAAGGCATGCACTCTATTGTCTTAGAAATGTGAAAGCATTATTAGGTAGCAATCCTAATTATTTCTACCAATTAGAACACTTAACAGAACTTACCCCTTCTCTTTTTCCTTTTCTCTCCATCTTCTCCAACCTCACCCTCTTCATCCTCTTCCTCCTCTGATCCACTGATATCAGAGCCTGATATTTCTTCTCCTTGGATAGAAATTTAATGCAGTGATTTTAGTCTGTACAAGTCATTGGTTATTTCAGAAGTACTTATACCAATTTTCTTCATTAAGCTTTTTTTTGACTCAAATATACTTATACTTTTTGCAGTACTGGGATTGAACCTGGGCAGGGGTGCTCTATCACCCCAGCCCTCTTAATTTTTAATTTGAAGATAGGGTCTCAATAAGTTGCCCAAGCTGGCCTCAAGTTTGTGATCTTCCTGCCTTGGCCTCTTGAATAGCTAGAATTACAGGAGTGTATCACTGTGCCTTGCTCAAAATATAAATTTAAATGTTTCAGGGCTCCTAGATAGTATATCAGTTGTGCTAATCTCAGAAATAGCTAAGATGTACACAGAGACTTTATTTTTCCAAAGTTCCTAAAAAAGTTAAAATCTGACCCATTTAAAACTTCAAATAATTATTTTAAATAGAGTTCTAAACATATACAAAAGATTATGTGTTAGAATTATTAGTTCAGTCTTTTTAAATGTGATGTCTTTGGGGAGTATCTTCTCCTTGTTTCCTGCTTAAGATTTCAAATAATTCAATCTGTATATTTTTTGAACCACAAAACTGTCAGTTAACACAGTGATCCCATATCTAGGATTATATCACAAAAAAATTTCAAAGACAGCTTTATCTGTACAAAGATAATGTTAACTACATATTCTCTTAAAGACAAAAAGTCAATAAAATGGAACCATTAAATAGTAATACAGAGAAGCACTAAATTAACTTCAAATTAGTTATTTAAAAACATCATTGTCCATACATGAAGTTTTTAAGAAAGCAAAGGTGATTGGGGGAAAAAAGTAAAATACATACAAATTGCAACTAGATTATATAGTTATAAATAAAGGCTGGAAAGAGAATAGTGTCTTAGGTAAAGAAATCATTTAAAATATTTTATTCTTTGAGACTAGAAACAATGATTCTTATCAGCAATGACCATACATAGTGTCCCATTCTATATACCATTCTCCAATAAAAGGAACCAGGGAGAAATGTATTTTAAGATTATGGTAGGGAAGATACAAAATGAGCCTAAAACATTATCTTGCAGGACCAGAAAAACAAGCAGGTGCCTAAAAATAACTTGATGAGAACACCCTGAAAGAATATAGGAACTACCCCACTAGAGCTCCTAATAGCCAAAACTGTGACAATATGAGCAACCTAATAAATGATAAAATACTGGATTGTAACACACAGGCTAAATAAAATAAAAATTTGAATAAATAAATGGAGATTCCTCTTCCTAGTAACAGAATTCCAAACACTAAAAAAATGAATGATGAGAATAGAAAATCATCATTGAACAAATGCAACAGAATTATAGTCACAGGCAAGAACCACTGATACATGCTAAAATTAGGAATAAGGTACTTATTTTCTCCTACTATCTCTTAGTAGGAGAACCAGGATATTTACAGAATCTCAAAGTATCTCCCCACAAGATACATATTAATTGCAAATGAAAAAAATAGTAGGTTTACAGTGGAGGAGGCTTCAGAGCAACTATGAGAGAACTGCAGACTAGTCCAAATTAAAGGACAATCTAAACATTCAGGATCAGCACTTTTCAGGAAAGTCAAGATTCTTCATTTTCTTTTTCTTTTGCAGTGCTGAGAATCAAACCCAGGGCCTTGAACATGCTGGACACATGCTCTACCACTGAGCCATATTCCTACTACTGAAGTGTCAAGATTTTGAAAAACAAAAGGAACTAAGGCAATTGGAGGAGATTTAAAAGACAGAAAAAAAATAGACTAATAAAATTATTGTGTGTGATCCTGGATTGAGTCATAGACTAAAATAAGAAAAAAAAAGGGGGGGGGCTGGGGATGTGGCTCAACTGATATCGCGCTCGCCTCACGTTTGTGCGGCCTGGGTTCGATCCTCAGCACCACATACCAACAAAGATGTTGTGTCTAAACTAAAAAATAATATTAACAAAAATTCTCTCTCTTGCGCGCGCATGCACGCTCTCTTTTTCTCTCTCTCTCTTAAAAAAAAAAAGGAGGCATTGGAAAGATAACTGGCAAAATTTGAAACAGCATATAGATTAGTTGGTGAGATTGTACTGATGTAAATTTCCTGGTTTCAATAATGGTACTGTGACAGATGTTAACATTAGGTAGCTGGATAAGGGTAATGAAGGGTATCATAGAAACTCTGTACTACATAAATTTTCTGTAAGTCTAAAATAATTTTAAAATAAAAAGTTTAAAAATTACTTTAATGCTTTTACCTACTTTTTATTGTTTATATGATCAACTCTATTAACTAAGTTATAAAAACAAAAGTGCAGAGCAAATAAAATAAAATGTGCTAAAAATACTATTACCATATGATCCAGCAATTCTACTGTTGTTTTTTACCCAAAACATTTAAAACAAGGACTGTCTGCATCCATGAACACAAAGTAAGCCACACAGGCCAAAAGGTGAAAGCAATCCAAATATCCACCAATAGATAAATTGATAAACAAAGTGCAGTGTGTGTGTGTGTGTGTGTGTGTGTGTGTACACATACATACATACACACACATTGGAATACTTTTCAGCCTTAAAAAGAAAATAAATTGTGACATGCTACAAACATGGATGAATCTTTAAGGTATTATGCTAAGTGAATAAACTTACATAAAAATTAAACTTAGATAAAAAATCATTATTTAACAAGTAGACATAGGAAATCTACAAAATACTGTATGATTTTACATATCTAAGGTACCTAGAATGGTTAAATTCATAGAAAGTAGTACAGTGGTCCCCAGGGACTTGGGGGAGAAAGGAATGGAGAATTAGTATTTAATGGGTACAGAATTTCTGTATATGGGATGATAAAAAAGTTCTGGAGATGAAGAGTAATAATAGTTTGCACAACAATATGAATGTATTTAATGCCACTAAACTGGTTAAAATGATACATTTTATGTTTCATATATTTTTGCCTCCTAATAATGTTAAAAATAAAGACAGCAAAATAAAGGTATGCACTGAAAATCAACATAACCAAGAAATTTAAACTCTTTAAAGCATAGTGGCTATAAATACCACCTAGTGGTCACATTTAAAACACCAAATTTCATTAGTTCACTCATTGCTTTTTCTCAATTATCTTACTCTAGTTGATTGAATTAGCACCTTCTCCAAACATATGTGATGGGGTTAGCATCTCTAAATTTCACCTGTGATGGAACTAGTTTCCTTCCCCAAAGACTGCACAAGTGCAGTTTCTAAGCCCTCTATTTACGTGATACACAGAGGAGTTCCTTGCCAATAAGAAGGACCTATCTGTCCCTAACAATGAAGGTGCAGGGAGTGACTAGGTACTTAATGATGACTGAGATGAATAAGATCTTTAAATTTCCCAACCATTTTGCATTATCATGTTAGAAAATAATTTCCAGCCAGGTGCAGTGACACATACCTATAACTCTAGCATCTTAGGAGGCTGAGGCAGGAAGATCACAAAAGTTCAAGGCTAGCCTTAGCAACTCAGTGAGACCCTAAGCAACTCAGTGAGATCCTGTCTCAAAATAAAAAATAAAAAAGGCTGGGGCTACAGATCAATGGTAAAGCACCCCTGGGTTCAATCCGTGCTTTAAAAAAAAAAAAAAAAAAAGAAAGAAAGAAAAAAAATTTCCAAAATAGAATCTCACATTCAAATTTGAGTATGAAAGCATATTTTAAGGCTATGCAATGCGCTTTTATTGATAGCAAAAACAACTACTATCTTTCCTTAACAACAGTGAGAGGACTGGGGCTGTAGCTCGGTGGTAGAGCACTTGCCTAGCATGTGTGAGGCCCTGGGTTCGATCCTCAGCACCACATAAAAATAAATAAATAGAATAAAGGTATTGTGAAAAAAAAATCTTAAAAAAATAATAATAGTGATACTAATCACAAAGCCAGAACTCTGATCTTTTTCACAATACACACACAGTAGAATGTGCTTCTATACATAGATAAAAATTTATTATTTCATATGTAAACATAGGAAATTTACAAAAGGTCATGGGAATAAAGATGACAGCTTTAATTTAAAAAAATACAAATGTTATATAATTTATTTATTTATTTATTTTTTTAATTTATTTTTTGTATTGGTTGTTCAAAACATTACAAAGCTCATGATATATCATCTTTCATACATTATATAATTTATACTTAATTGAAAATGCTAGGTATTAATTGTTTTCAGAAATATTCTTTTAAAAATTAATGTTAGAAGCTCAAAAAAGTTTAATAGGTGATTTCTGTTAGAATGCTTCTCCGTTAACCAACATACTTTTAGCCAAAATTAAGATTTATATTTTTCAAAGAATTTACCTTCTTCCAGCTTTTTCTTCAGTTCTTCTATTTCTTTCTGAAACTGGCGAAGCAGAGCATCTTTTGGATCTTCATTAATTCTAGCTTTATTTTTAATATTCTTAGCACGGTTGGCGTACCGTAATGTACTAATAGTTTCATCATAATTATAATCTGCTGGCCCAATATTTGCACACTGTTGAATTAGAAATGCAAATCATTTTACACTACCATTAATTAATAGTACAACTACAAATATATCAGAATAGATGTCTGAAGTACATAGGCACTTTGACCTTCTTAAAAAAGAAAGTGTCATTTATATGGGTTTCCAAGTGATACTACTGCAAACTAATACACATGATATATTACAAAAAGGATAATAAAAAATCAAAGAAGTAAAATAGTTAATTTTTTTAAAAATGAACATAATATCCTTTTTATGTATTTATTTTTATATGGTGCTGAGATTGAACTCAGTGTCTCACATGTGAGAAGTAAGTGTTCTACCACTGAGCAATAGCCCCAGTCCATAATAGTCAATTTAAAAAATGTTATTTATATTACTTATGGACAAATTAGAATCTTAAATTTGCTAGATGTTAACGATACCACAAATGAAGTCTTACCATCATGGTTTTTGAGTTTCCTCCTAAAGAATCCTGAAGAAGACGAGTCAATTTAGAGTTACGATAAGGCACATGAGTGCTTTTTCCATCAACCAAGGCAGAAATTACATTACCAAGGGTGGAAAGTGAAAGATTGATTTTTGTAGCTTCCTTCAGGCGCTGTCCAGTAGCTCCAGTTTTTGCTTGTCTTTCTGAGCCCTAGCAATATACAGAGACAAAACTCAAGCTAAAATTATAATAATAATACAGAATATCCTTTTTTTTTTTTTAATATTTATTTTTTTTAGTTTTCGGCGGACACAACATCTTTGTTGGTATGTGGTGCTGAGGATCGAACCCGGGCCGCACGCATGCCAGGCGAGCGCGCTACCGCTTGAGCCACATCCCCAGCCCCAGAATATCCTTTTAAGGATTTTTTTAAAACGCAATTTAACAGTAATATACCTGATATAACACCCGAGATTCACTTCAAAATAATTAAGGAAAGGAAAAAGTGAGCAAGAAAAGATGAAACAAGACTGACAACGAGTTGATAACTGTTAAAAGTTGGGTGACAAGAACATAAGGAATCATTATGCTAGTCTACTTTCATATACATTTGAAATACTCCATAATGAGTAGTAAGTTAAACACAAGTCACAATTTTAAAATCTCATGTAAATCACACCTTTCCACATTAATTCTTATTTATGAGATAAATGTAAGTCATAGTACAAGTTATTCCTTAAGTAGGATCCTGTTACTTACAGCAAGATCTACAAGATGAAGCTTCCCCATCCTGACATGCATATTACCATCGACACCTTTTTCACTGCACTCTATAGTAATTGTAAAGATGGCATGCGAACGGGAACTATGTTCATTCATATTAGTTGCACCAACAGAACCTTTAATAAAGGAAGGAAATCCTTAAAAACTGTAACAGAGAGTGCGTACGGTAATAATTAAATACCCAGAATAGTTCAAAATACTTAATATCATTATAATAAAAGCCAGAGAACATGGCTAGACCATAAAAGTAAAGGTGTGCATTTAGCCATTATATGAAGTTTCCCTTACATTTTTTTTTTTTTTTTTTTTTGGTGGTGCTGGGGATTGAACCCAGGGCCTTGTGCATTCGAGGCAAGCACTCTACCAACTGAGCTATAGCCCATCCCTCTCTTACAATTTTTGTTGAAATAAATAATTTACAAAGCCAGACAGGGTGGTATGGTGCCTATATAATCTCAAGTACTTGGGAGGTTGAGAGAGGAGGATCCCTGATACCAGTAGTTTAAGACCAGCCTAGGTAATATAGTGAGAACCCCCTTCCCCCCACTCTAAAAAAAAAATTACACATAAAGAAGAAACGTGTTAAATAACTGGAACAATTATTGCTGATTCAGCTCTCTCTAAAGATAATTATGGATGGGCTATAGCTCAGTTGGTAGAATGCTTGCCTCGAATGCACAAGGCCCTGGGTTCAATCCCCAGCACCACCAAAAAAAAAAAAAAAAAATGTAAGGGAAACTTTAGTTCTAGCAAACTAAACCACGGAAATACTTGCAAATGTGCTTTAGGAATATATAGTGTAACATTGTTTGCAACAACGAAAGACCAGAAACAACAAATAGGATAATGGCTAATCAATTATAGAATAGTCGCACTTTGGACAACTAAGCAGTCATTTAAAAAAAAAATAGGCAGAAATGTATCCAATGATGTGAAAGATGCCCACAGCATTTAAATTAGGGTGTGGAGCATATCGAAGATTGAATCCAGGGGCACTTAACATTAAGCCACATCCCCAGTCCTTTCATTTTTTCCTTTTTAAAAAAAAAAATTATTATTTATTTTTATTTTGAGACAGGGTCTCACTAAGTTGCTTAGGGCCTCACTAAATTGCTGATGCTGAGTTGAAACTTGTCTTGCCTCAGCCTCCCAAACTGCGGGGATTACAGGTATGCACCACCATGCCCAGCTAGCATCTGACTTTTTAAAAGTAAGAGAGGAATATATAGTTTGATCTCATTTATATGAAGCAAAAACAAAAGCATCCACTTAAAATATACAAAATATTCATGTACTTATACAATTTTACATGAATATATTGCATAAACATGCTTTTTTTACAATAGTCACGTGCTAATTTTTTTCTTAAATTCCAAAGTATTATAAAGCATTAATTTCTATCTTCCTACTATTTATGCAGAACTTCTCTGTGCAAACATTGATTTTAGAAATGAGACATTAAAAGAGTATATTAGCGTGTGGCTATATTAGAAGTCATATAACTGGAATGTAAACTGCATTGATAAAGTTCAATGAAAGAAAGTACATGAAAAATCAGTGAAAGAACAAAGAAATAATTTATATGAGGACTAGATAGAATTAATCAAAGAAAACACAGGGATCTGCGATTCTATATTTTTCTATTTTCTTTTAAATTAAAATATGAATTTTCTCCAAAAAATACAACCATTAAATTTGATACCACTTTTCAAAAATCATCTAATCAGTCAGTAGCAATATACAAGCCTCTACAGTGTGTTAGGTCTCACTTTATCTTGTTTTTCCCTCACTTAACATTATCTCTTATGTATATAGTATTTTTGTACCATAATTATAAAAAAAATAGTGATTTATTGATGGTTAGATTGTTTACATCTAAAAATATTTTTCTAGACTATATATCAAGAGTTAGAAATACTAGATCAAAATGAACATTTTTTTAAATGTCAACAGATATTGTTAATATTGTCCTTCAAAAATGCCATATCAATTTCCACTCCCGCCCCAGTGCCCATTTCTTCAAAGCATAAAATAATCTGGAGCTGGGAGAAGTGGCACATGCCTGTAATCCCAGTGGCTCAGGAGGCCGAGGATGGCAAGTTCCAAACCAGCCTCAGCAACTTATCAAAGACCTAAGTAACTTAACAAGACTCTGACTCAAAATAATAAGGGTTGAGAATGTTGCTTAGTGGTTAGGTGTCACTGAGTTCAATCCCCTGCTACCTGCCCCCTGCCAAAAGAATATCTCTTACTATAGTTTTAATCTGCATTATCCTGATTACTTATGAAGTAATTTCATGTGATCATTGCTCTGTATGATTTTTCTGTGAATAACACATTATCTTTTGCTCATCTTTCTGTTGAGATTTGGTCATTTTCTTATTGATCATTTTTCTGTTAGTTTATGTATAAAAATTGAATAATGTTTAATTTCTTTGTGTTTGCTAGATCTATAGTCAAGACACAGAAACTTAATATTTTCACTTTCTATGTTCTTGTCATTTATTTCTAACTTCTAATTGCTATTGGTAACATCACTAGTACTAGGCTTTGGGCACCTATATTTAAAATATTGCTGAAGTTTCTTATTCTTTAGATTAAAAACATAAAACAACTACTAAGATAAATGTAATTTTGATAAGATTTTATTTTGCTTTCCCTCTCAACAAAAGGGAAGCAGTATAGTGCCTGGTTAATACTAATAGCCTACATTCAAATACTCACTCTGCCACTTAGGAACTATACTACCATAGAAAAGTTACTTAAACTAAGTCTCAGTTGGTCATTCAAAAAGTAGGACTTTAGTATCTCCACAGACTACAGTGAGAATTAAGAGATCATCTTCATGAAGCACTGAGCACAAGTGCTTCCCACTTATTAAGTGCTCAAAAAATGCTCTCAATATTTAGTGTAACTAATAAAAGACAATTATATGAGAGTTTCAAAGATTAGCATAATTAAAAAGAAAAATTTTGGTCAGCATGGAAAACAATCTGATATCTTTCATTCATTTATATTCTCTACATAGTAATCATCAAAGGGAAAGAATTTTCAAGAAACCTTAAAGTTCAGTCTCTATAGAGCAAAGAATCACACTGTTTTTGTCTCTCAACCAATCTATTCAACACATAGACATTTAATCACAATTATGCACTATACTTACGATTTTTATGGCCTAGTGTCATAATTCTATCCATATCATCAGCATTATTTACCACATAAGCTGATAAATCTTTGATATAAACTCCCACATCAGGCCTTTCTTTAACCTAAAAAAAAAAGTAAGACTTTACTTACATTTATCATAATAATTCTTCCACAATTTGTTATTTATCATTTGACTCTCAAAAAAAAAAAAAAAACTATGGTAGAGGACATGTACACTTCTAATCTGGCAAACTAAAATCTTTGTAAAATATAAAAATACTTGGGTGCAATGGCAATGTCAAACTGCTATGGAAGTTTTTAAGCACTTTCTATGTTCACATTACTGCTAACTGGAAACATTCTTCAAGTTCATATCTGTTCGTGAACTATTGGTCTTCATGAACTTTAAGGTCTTTTCCAATCACATATTAATTCAAAATTCAATTAATAACTGATTAGCTATGAAAGATGAAGAAATAAAATACAATCTCGAATTTGTTAAGGTTTAAAAACTGAGAATTTGTTAAGGTTTTAAAAATATGCTTAATGTGCATAAGGCCTTGGGTTCTATTCTCAGCACCAAAAAAAAAAAAAAATTTTATTGTCAGGAGCTATCCATGGGTTGCATGTGAGTCACCAGGCATAGAAGCCTCATGGTAGAGACGTCTGGTGTCTGGGAATGACCAGTGGACATTCTTTTGGTCAATTACCCAGGGACAATGTGAATCTCTATCTGGCTCTGCAGTGACCCACCACAGCACCTGAGATGAGTGTGACCTGTGAAGACGTCAATCAACCTGCTGACTGCAAGATATCACCAAGCAAGACTCTGCCCCTGAAACCTTATCCCTGCTTTTGATGTACCCCCTAAAATAAACCACCAGAGCCATTTTTGTCATGTCTAGTTCCAGAACCCATGAGCACTAGATCTATCAGGGGCTTTACTTTCTGAGTATTTGTGCTTTGTTATTCACTAATTATTTTGAGATTGATTATAAATCTTAGGGTGGCTTGGATTATCCTGGGCAGGAAGAAGAACCCCTTAATGAGATGTTGGCCGTTATCCCCTTGAAAATTTATCATAAAAAATTTAATTTCTATAACAATACAGTTATAGTGGGGGCGTTTATGGTTTACTTGAAACACAATTAGTATTTATAGGCAAGGAGCAAGGATACTAAACATTCTGAAATGGGTGGGAGGGCTCACCCAAAGAACAACTGTCCCATATAAATTTCAATGTCCTAGTAGATATTTACATGGATTAAAAAACTATTCATAATTATCTGAGACTAAGATATAAAGACAAAGGTCTTTTCCATAATAATAATAACAATAATATAAAAATACAGAAAAACTGAGGAAAGAATTGTACTTAATTTTTCTCAGAACTCTACCAAAAGCTAATCACTCTTTTAAAAGACCAGGTCATTGACAACGATACCAATCAAGTGTTCCGATTACTATTACAACATACTTGTATGTTATAATATTCTATATCTGTAGTTCTTGCAGTCATGGTGATTCTCCATGCCTCTAACTATTTCATTACATCCTCAACTGTGGTCCCCCATCTAATCATTTCCACAATGAAGTACTAGCATTTTATTTTTAAATTACTGTTATTCTCCTTTTTATTACAGTAGGGCAGTATACTAACTTTTTTAAAATTACATGTGTTGGTAGATTTTATCACCTGTGAATTTCATTTCAGGATAGTCAAAAGGGCATTACAAAATGTTATTAAAAAAAGAGCACAAGGTCTAACAGGGTTGAGAACCACTGGTAAGAATGTTCCTGAGAATAAATCTGATCTATAATTTAAAGTACAAAAACAGAAGTGTTCCTTCTAAATAATTTTTTTGCCAAAAGTTTGAAAAATAAAACAATAAACTTTTCAGAGGCAAAAACACTAAAAGATAAGAAAACTAAAGATGACAACTAGCAACAAAAAAAATTATTTCTACAGTTTGCTATGTACATGTTATCATTACAGAATAGCCTTCATTATTACAAATAATTATTTTTTTTTTAATATTTTTAGTTGTAGATGAACACAATACCTTTATTTTACTTATTTATTTTTATGTGGTGCTGAGACTCAAACCTAATGCCTCACACATGCTAGGCAAGCTGAGCTACAACCCCAGCCCAACAAATAATTCTTAATGCTCCAATATGCTGTACCAAAACTCTATTTATATAAGCTTAAAATGAAAAATGCTAACAAATATTATTACATGTCAGACACTGACTTAAACACTTTAATTTGTTAATGTTGGCATCAATCCTATGAAGTAGATCCTATTATTATTTCCATTTTCATGTGACAGAACTAAGACTCACAGAGGTTAAGTAATTTGATCAAGATCAGAGCTAGAATTCAAGCTAAGATAGTAGGACCCCAGAAACCATCCTCTTAATCCTAAATGATATTACAATTCACTTGCTACATGACCTTGAGCAATGGATGAAACCCCTGTAAATTTCAGTTACCACATCAGGAAAAGTAAACTGCTGGGAAGATTAAATGAAATGAAATATCACTACTACCAACTGCCATTGACTACATCAAATGTCTACACAATTGGAAAGGCTCAGTAATGGTGGCTGATGCAATGCTGCATATATTCTTCACCATCCTACAATGGTGGCTATTGTAATTCTACCCCATTCTACTGTTATTCTGCATATGTTATTCACCTCTATTTTACTGAAAATGCAATTTCAACAAAAAATTTTAATATTAATATTTAAAGGCTATTCTTTCCTTGTTATTTGTCTCATATTTTATAGGGTGAAAAATTTGACAGTATCAAACAAACTGACATCATTTACTACTTGACTCACAAGTCTTGCTTCAGTAACTCCCCATCTCCTTTGTCTAAATTTAATAAGAAATAAATGTACAAGGTTATTTAAAACATTAAAAGTATTTTTTATACAAAAAGATTCTTAACTTAGAAAATATTCTATTGCTTTGGAAAGTATTCTAATTTCAGTTACCCTTACCTCTAATCTCTGTGTCTGATCCTTGCCCAAAAGGTCACGAACTTCTTCATTATATATTTCCAAATATGACACTCGAACCAAAAATCTATAAATATTTTAAGCACATAAAAAGCAGTGAAATGTTTATGGGACCCATTTTAAAATGAGTTTATAACTGTAAAACTTTCTTGTGTTTGTATTTCTTATTAATAGAAAATAAAAGAATTCCCTTTTACCTTGTATCACCCTCTGCTTTTGCAATATGACCAAATATGTGAGCAAATGAATTGGGAATGATTCCTCTAAGTTCAGGAACAGCTCGAACACCTTCCATGGTAAAAGTTTTGCCTGTTCCAGTTTGTCCATATGCAAAAATAGTTCCTGAAAATGATCAAGATAATCAGCCACTTTTTACAACCTGATGCGACAGAACAATAACTCTTAAAATTAATTAAAAGGAACTCTTAATTCCTTTGATATTGTGATGTAATTTCTTCCATGAATTCAAAATTTGCTCTAGTACAGATTCCATCTTTATTATCAACATGTACAATATGAACTCTGTGCCACATAAATAAAACACTGCTAAAGCACTAATCAATAAGATATTACTAATTAATAAAAAAATCTTAAACCCCAAATGCAAGAATCTTATTCTTAATTATAAGAAATTTCTTTTAATATGTATTATTTATTGTAGACATTAAATTGTAGAAGGCAGCAGAAGAACACAGGATCTGGAGCAAAAAGACTTCAATCTGAATCCATATCTGCCCATTTTTAGCTACTTGACTTTGGACAATTTATCTACCCAGAGATTGTCTCCCTGATGGTAAAACAGGGTTGAGAATATTCTATATTGATAGTTAAGAATCAAATGAAACAATTTAATTCAAATAACCAGGGCTGGGGTTGTAGCTCAGTGGTAGAGCACTTGCCTAGCATGTGTGAGGCACTGGGTTCGATTCTCAGCACCACATATAAATCAATTAAAGTCCATCAATAACTAATAAAAATATTTTTAAAAACACAAATAACCAACACTGTGCCTG
This sequence comes from Marmota marmota marmota, assembly GCF_001458135.2. Taxonomy (NCBI): domain Eukaryota; kingdom Metazoa; phylum Chordata; class Mammalia; order Rodentia; family Sciuridae; genus Marmota; species Marmota marmota. The sequence goes on from NW_025999869.1 coordinate 23,701,711, forward strand.
GTAGAAAGTACCAGTAAATGGTGGGGTTTTTTTCCCTTATTAATCCTGAATAAATTCATTTTTTTAAAATTGTTTTAAAGTAACATTTATAAGAAATATGGGGTGTTAACTAAAAAAGTGACAATGCAATTCTTACAGATTAACTAGAGACACAACTTAAAACCTTCTAAATACTTAAACTTTTTCATCCCACAAATATTTACAACACACCTGAGTGTGGCATTGTGCTAGGCACCAGGGCCAGAGTCACAAACAAGACTAATAAAATCCTTAATCTTAAAGTGCTTATAATCTTAGGAAAAAGATACTGGCAAAACAATTTTTAGCCTGATGAGTACTGAGAAAACTGTTCCAGATGAGAGTAGGATATAAACCAGACCAGGGAATGGCTAGGAGTAGCGGTCAGAAAAGGCTTTCCAGAAGAGGTATGGTTTAAGATAAGATCTGAAACACAAATGAGATGGGAATAGAGTAGAAGAGGCAAAAGGGAAGAAAGAGAATGGAGGTTTTCAGACACTGAAATGAGATCAGAAAGAAAGAAACATGTAAAATGTAAGGTAGATACATAGAGAGCAAGAGAAACTAAACTAGCAATGTCCTAATCACACAGGGTCATGAAAACTGTATTAAAGTTTTTAGGCCTTATCCTGAAGCAGAGTGAAGCCATAGAATGATTTTTCTATGGTTATATTGTGGACAGTTGGAATAAAGCAACGGTAGACATAGAGAAACCAGTTAGAGAGTTAGAGTCAGGAGATGATATGGCATGAGAAGATAGCCTAGGATGTACAGCATAAATGAAAAAAAGTTCCTTAACTATGAATACTCTATTCAGTTAACCTCAAAGGACACCATCATTTTCAGACATTTTAAAAAATAAATCAATCACACCAGAAATAATTTTTTACACATTGGAATATAAAGTCTCAGTTTTTTCAAACTGGCTATTTCAAATTCTGCCATTAGGAATGTAACTTATTACATTCAAAGGATCTGAAAATATTGTAACTTATAGAGACACAATGAATTACTAAATAATAAGCTCTATCATGATATAGCTACTATTTACTGATCATTTCCTATGTACTAGGCCATGCACTTTACATGCAATTATATTTCTTTTTTTCACCCCAATCCTAAGGGATAGACACTATTTGTATTTCCATGATTTATTTAGGGAAATAGAGGCTTAAGTTTAGTAATTTGGTCAATGTTATAAATGCAGAGACAAGGTGTGAACATAGTCCATCTGGCTACACAGCCCATATTTTTTCAACAGTATGCAATGGCCAAAAATTTTTTTAACTCAAAATTAGTTCCTATTTCAATTTCTGTGACTTCATTAAATACTTAAAATTTACTAATTAAAAAAAAAAACCTATTAATCTATACTTTTTACACCTGAGAAAAGAAGATCATGGATTTCCTATAATAAGAGAATCTCATCTCAATTTTAGAGAGTCAGAATTTCTGGTTTTAAAATGTCAAACTTAAACAATTCTAATGGCATATAGTTTTCTTCAACATGCATCTCTTAAAACTTGTTAATATCGAAAACTGTGCTCAGGAGGCTGAGGTAGGAGGATCACAAGTTCAAAGTCAGCCTAGGCAACATTAGTAAGACCTTGTCTCAAAGAAAGAAAAGAGGAAAAGCCAGGTATGGTGGCACATGTACCAATAAACCCAGCTAGCTACTCAGGAGGCTGAAGCAGGATTGTGAGTTCAGGGCAGCCTAGGCAACTTAGCAAAACCCTATCTCAAAATAAAAAATGAAAAGGGTAGATGATTGGTAGAACACTCCTAGGTTCAATCTGTAGCACCGCAAAAAAAAATACAAAAAAACTAAAACTGGATTGAGGTTTTTACTCAGTCTTCTCATTACCGTCATATATTAAAAATGGTAAAAGATCCACATAAAAACATGATCATTAATGTTCGTGGCAGATTTATTCATAATTGCTAAAACTTGGAAGAAACCAACATATCTTCAGTACGCATAAGGATATAATACCATCCAGACAATGAATTATTATTTATCACTAAAAAAATGAGTTATTATCAAACTATAAAAGAGAGTATGGAAACTTAAAAGCATATTACTAAATAAAAGAAATGACTATATACTATATGATTACAATTTTATCGCATTCTGAAAAATACAAAAGTATAGAGGCAGTAAAACAATCAGTGGCTGCCAAGGTTAAAAGGGAGGGTGGGATGAACAGGCAGAGAGCACAGAGAATTTTTAGGGTGATGAAACTACTATGCATAAAACAAGAGTAGGTAGATATTAGCATTAATTTATCTAAACCATAGAATATACAACAACAAGAGGGAACCCTAATATGAGCTATGGAGTTTGGATATAATGATGTATTGACACAGGCTCATCATTTTAACACATATGCCAACCTGGAAGGGGATAATCGATTCAGAAGGAGACTGTGAATGTATGGGGATGAGAGTTATATGGAAACTCTCTACTTTCTGCTGGGAATTTTGCTATGAACTTAAAAACACTTAAAATAACATTTATTAATTTCTTTAAATTGTTTTATTTATTTATTTATTTATTTAGTTTTATTTATTTATTTTGGGACTCATTATGTTGTCCAAGCTGGTCTCAAATTCCTAGGCTCAAGAAACCCTCACGTCCCACCCTCCACAGTGGCTGTGATTACAGAAGCATGCCACTGTCCCTGGACAAAATTATTTTAAAATGGTAAAAAGATTATGTACTTGTCATTGAGAATCCAAGAAGTTATAGCTAAATCATATTTCAATAATGGAGAGTACACTGCATTACATATTATTTTGGTCCTTTTTTTATGTTTTCTCTTAGTAATGACAATTTTCAGTCAGGCATTGAAAAGTAGGTATAAACTCTTGATAGTCGAATACTATTCTCTCTATATATTTATTTTTAAAACACATAATTCTGTTATTTCAAAATTAAACTAGTGATATTTCAGTTTCCAACCAAGATAAACAAGGACTAAATTAACCTACCTTCTTGGCTAAAACTAAAAGTATACAAAAGTACACAAAATCACAGTTTAATTTTTTTATACAATACCTTTATTCTTATTTTTATTATTTTTTTATGTGGTGCTGAGAATCGAACCCAGTGCCTCTCACATGCTAAGCAAGCATTCTATCACTGAGCTACAAACACAGCCCCCAAACCACAGTTTCAAAAACAATGAACATTCATAAACAAAGGACTGTGATTTCTAAAAAATGAGACACAAATGAGGTGGGTCTCTTGATTTCCCATCTTACTGCCTTAAGAGAAAATCCAAGCCATGGAGCAGGAGGGAGAACTCACAGACCAGAAGATACCCTGAGCTAAGAAGAAGGTGCTGAGAAGCTACAAAATAAGTCAGAAGAGGCAAGAGTTTGGAGGACACAGTACCAGAGAAGAGAGAACTGAATAGAGTGAGCTCTGTGCATCTGCCCAGGGTCCTCCGCAAGTATTCTGCTGAAACTGATAGGCTTATATGAGGAAACTATCTAAATAGGGGGGATGGGAGGATCAGCTAGACAGATTGTAAAAAAGAATACTCAGCATTCACACAGGCCAGGAATAGTAAACAGGAATAGTATCTATTTCCACAGGCAGACTGGAAAAGCCCAAGACAGGACATTAGGTACAAGTATGCAAAAGGGTCTTTGCCTCAATGGGGAACAGGTTTTAACCTCAGATTAAACACTGCTCTGATACTTACTAACAAGTATTTAAAGAGTGATCTGAATGAATCAAATTGTTTTCAAGTCACTGCAAAACTCATAAATATTTACAGGAATAAAAAAAATCCAAGACCCAAGGTGAATTCAGAATGTCTTGCATCCAACCAGAAATTGCCAACTTTGCAAAAAAGCAAAACTATATTAGCCATAATGAAGAAATGAATCCATCAATCAAAACTAATGCATAGGGTTGGGGTTGTGGCTCAGAGGTAGAGTGTTTGCCTCGCACTTGTGAAACATTGGGTTCTATCCTCAGCACACATAAAAATAAACAAAATAAAGGTATTGTGTCCATCTACAACTAAAAGAAATTTAAAAAAAAAACTAACGCATAAATGATACAGATGTGAGAATTAGCAGACAAGTACATTCAAATAGTTATAAAAATTGTATTTCATAGGTTAACAGGCCAAGTAGAAACATGGATGGAAAACATAAAGTCCAAATGAAACTTCCAGAGATGAAACCTACAATGTGTGAAATGAAAAATAAAATAAACAGTATTAATAGCACATTAGGTACTATAGAAGAAAAGACTGGTAAACTAGGAAACACACTAACAGAAACAACCCAGAGAGAAAACAGAAAAAAAAAAAAAGAGAGAGAGAATATTAGTGAGCTGTGCTATAATTTCTAACAGCCTACTTTTTAAAAATATTTTTTTAGTTGTCAATTGACCTTCCTTTATTTATTTATTTACTTATGGTGCTAAAAATCAAACCCAGTGCCTTGCACATGCTAGGCAAGCACTCTACCACTGAGCCACAACCCCAACCCCAAACAGCCTAATTTTTAGCCTTCCTACATGTCTTTGGAATTCCCCCAAAAGGTTGGAGGCAAGGAAAGAAAAAATGTCAAGAAATAATGGTTGAAATTTGTCCAAATTTGATGAAAACTACAAACTACAAATTCAAAATGCTATTTAACAAACCACACACACAAGAACACAAAGAAAAACATACCAAAGCATACCATAATCAAATACCACATAACCAACAACAAAGAACAAAAACTTTAAAACAACCAGAGACCTACCATTTACATATAACTATAATGCACTAATAAAAACAGTTTTAAAAAATAGAGGAAGAGGGGCTGGGGTTATAGCTCAGTGGCAGAGTGCTTGCCTCATACTTGTGAGGCACGAGGTTTGATCCTCAGCACCACATTAAAAAATAAATAAAAATAAAGACATTGTGTCCATATTAAAAAAAATAGAGGAAGAAGGACATGCTATGTACAGAAGAACAAAAATGAGAATGAAAGCAGCTTTTGGATCAGAAACAATGCAAGTGAGAGGACAAGAGCACAATTCTTTAAAGCACTAAAAAAAGAAACCGTCAACCTAGATTGTATAGTGAACATATTTTTTTCTTTTTGGCACTGGGGATTTAACACTGGGGTGCTTTACCACTGAGTTACATTCCCAGTCATTTATATATTTATTTTTTGAGATAGGGTCTCACTAAGTTGCTGACCTTGATTCAAGAGAGTAAAGTAGGAGAATTGCAAGTTCAAGATCAGCCTGGGCAATTAGCAAGGCCCTCAGCAACTTAGTGAGAGTCTGTGTCAAAATAAAATAAAAAGGGTTGAGAAGTAGTTCAGTGTAGAATCCCCAGTGTTCAATGCCTGTACAACATAGACACACACACACACACACAAAAAAAAAAAAAAAAAAGTGAAATAAATGCTTTTTTTTTTACTATAGGAGCTGAAAGAATTCATAAGCAGTAAATCTACACTATTATAAATGTTAAAGTTTTTCAAGCAGAAGGAAAACAGTATTAGATGGAAATATAAACTGCATAAAGCAATGAGTACCAAAAATGATACTACATAAAATTTTTTCTTGGGCTGGGATTGTGGCTCAGTGGTAGAGCGCTCACCTAGCACGGGCGGGAACCGGGTTCGATCCTCAGCACCACATAAAAAAATAAAAATAAAATAAAAAATAAAATTTTTTCTTATTATTTAAGTACCTTTAAAGGATAACTAATGGTTTAAACAAAAATAACAATATGTTATGGAATTTACGATATGTAGAAGTAAAATATGTGAAAATAACAACACAAAATTTGAGAGGAAAGAAATAAAATCTACTGTTAAAAATTTCTTATACATTGTGGTATAATATCATTTGAAGGTATACCATAATATATTAAAAATTTATATCATGGGCCGGGGATGTGGCTCAAGCAGTAGCGCGCTCGCCTGGCATGCGTGCGGCCCGGGTTCGATCCTCAGCACCACATACAAACAAAGATGTTGTGTCCGCCGAAAACTAAAAAATAAATATTAAAATTCTAAAAAAAAAAAAAAAATTTATATCATAAATCTTAACACAACCACAGATTAAAACAATTGTGTATTCCTATAAACCAACAAAGATAAAACAAAATGATAAGAATACTTAATAAAAAAAAAGAAGAACAAACAACAAATGAGACAAAAAGAAATAGCAAGATGATAGGTTGCAGCCCAAACACATAATCCCACTAAATGTAAATACTCTTAAAAAACACAATACCCCAAATAAAAATCAAAAAATATAATAAAACAAAACAAACACAAAAAAGAGATGATAGATCTGGAGTGTACCTCAGTGGCAGAGTATCTGCCTAGCATGCGTGAGGCCTTGGGTTTGATCTCCAGCACCACACACACACACACACACACACACACACAGACAGCAAAACTGAATTTAAAAAGCAAGACTAACTATATGCTGTTGTGCAGAAAAGAACAAAGCCAACCTGAGGCTGCTGCTGTTTGAAAGCCCTGCTTGCAAGACTGGCCCTTGGGAATTTGAAGTTAGGGGGTTTCCATCATTCCCTAGCTGAAAAGAGTGCCTCATCTTGCCTAAATAGTTTATACAAAACAATGTCATTTATATATTTATTTTTTGAGATAGGGTCTCACTAAGACCCTATCTCAGCTTTCCTGCTAAGAGTCTGGGATGCTGGCATGTTCTGGGCTCATGGTTCCTATGTGACCAGTGCCCAGTAAAAGCAATGGGCACTGAGTCTCTAATGAGCTTCCTCAGATAGACAATACTTTATATGTATTTTCATACTGAAAGCCAAAAAAATTAAGCACATTGTATATCCTGGGTGACCAATAGGAAAGAACTCTTAAAAATTTGCATCTAGTTTCCTGGAAATTTTGCTCCAAGCACATTTTACCTTTTCTAATCTTTTTTTCTTTTTATAAGTACAACTATATGATCGTCTTGTGAGTCCTCTGAACAATCACTGAATCTAGGGTGATCATGAGGGTCTCCACTGCACTTACCTAATAGAAATGGACTTCCAATATAAAAACACATAAAGATTAAAAGAATGGAAAAGAGTCATGCATGTTAACACTAATCAAAAAAAAGCTGAAGTATCTATATTAATATCAGACAAAGCAGGTTCCAGAGCAAAGAATATTACCAGAGAAGAAGAGGTAATTTCATAAAGAGGTTTTTTCATCAAGATAACCTAAAAATCCTAAGCATCTATGCATGTACGCACGGAATTTCAAAACACATGAAACAAAAACTGATAGAAAAAGGCTAATCTGAAAATATGTTCAGAAACTTCAATACTCCTCTGTCAATAATTGACAGACCAAAAACACATGAAACAAAAACTGATAGAAAAAGGCTAATCTGAAAATATGTTCAGAAACTTCAATACTCCTCTGTCAATAATTGACAGACCAAGTAGATTGAAGATAAGTAAGTACACAGATGATTTGAATAGCACTATCAAATTGACCAAATAGACATTTACAGAATTCTCTATCCAAGAACAGAAAAATATACATGCATTTTCAAGTATACACAAAGATCTAATAATAATAAATTACATTCTAGTACATAAAACAAGTCTCAATAAATTTAAAAAGATTCAAGTCAAACAAAGTATGTTCTCTGACTAAAATAAAATTAAACTAGAACCAACAAAAAATTTTCTGAAAAATTTCAAAAAATATAAAAACTAAGCAACATATTTCTAAATAAGTCAGAGATTAAAAAAGGAAATCCAGGGGTGAAGTAAAAAAGTATTTTGAACAGAATGAAAATGAAAACAGTTATAGTTTGGATATGCTCCTGTTAATGCATGAATATTCAGAGGTGAAATGACTGGATTGTGAAATGACTGGACCTGTTCATTGTAGTTTGAATGGACTCATTGGGTAGTAACTATAGGCAGGTGGGGTGTGATTGGAGAAGATGAGCCACTGGGGTATGTTCTGAAAGGGTGCATCTTCCCTGGAGCCCCTCTCAGTTTCCTGACCCACCATAAGCTGAGCAGCTTTGCTTACTGAGCCCTTCTGTCAAGGCATGCTGCCTCACTTGAGCCCAGAATGGACTGAGATCTCTGACACCCAAGCCTCAAATAAACTTTTCCTCCTCTAAGTTATTCATGTCAGGTGTTTTGGTCACAGTGATAGAATAGCTAACTAAAACACACAGTATGACAAAATCTGTGAGATGCCACTAAAACAGAACTTGGGGAACAATTTATGCCATTGAACTCCTATATTAGAAAGGAAGAAAGTTCTCAATTATCTCAGCTTCCACCTTAAAAACAGTAGAAAATAAAGAGCAAATTAAACCTAAAGTAAGTAGGAGAAAAGAAACAATAAAGATCAGAACAGAAATCAATGAAATAAAAACAAGCCAGATACCATGGAGTACATGGATAATTCCAGCAACTTCAGAGGCTAACGCAAAAGTATCACAAGTTCAAAGACAGCCTGGGCAATTTGACAAGATCTATCTCAAAATTTTTAAAAGAGGACTGGAGGAGACATTGGGTGGTTCAATTACCAGTATCACTCGCCACCCCCGCCAACCAAAAAGAAAGAAAGAAAATAGAAAAAATTAAACCAAAAGCTGGTTCTCTCAGAAGATAATCAAATTGATATAGCTCTTATCAGTGTAATCGGTAAAAAAGAGAGAGAGAGAGGAGATACAAATTACAAATATACCAATATCATGAATAAGAAAGGTTGTATCACTATATTTTAACATACTAAGAATAATAAAAGAATAATATGAACAATTTTTTGCCAATAAATTGACTTCAATGAAACGGACGAATTCCATGAAAGACAAACCACTAAAACTCAATAAAAAAAATGCACAACCAGAAAAGCCCTATATCTATTACAGAAACTTGATCTGTGGCAAAACTTACAAATCTTCCCACAAGAAAACTCCAAGACCAGATGGCTTCACTGATGGATTCTATCAAATATTTAAAGTAGAAATAATGCTAATTCTAGACAAATTCTTATAAAATTTGAAAAGAAGGGAATACTTCCTACCTCATTCTATAAAACTAGAATTGTTCTGATATTTAAACCAGATAAAGACATTACAAGAAAACAACATTCTTATATGCCTCATGAACACATATACAAACATTTTAAACAAAATTTTGGCAAACAAAATCTAACAATATTTGAAAAGGGTATTACTTCCTGACCAAGTGGCAAAGCTGGTTTCACACTGAAAAACTAGTAATGTAATTGACCACATCAACACACAGAAAAAAAGATTATTTCATTAGTTGCACAGAGTAGGATATAGTGGTGCACACTTGTAATCCCAGCTGTTCAAGAAGCTAAGACAGGAGGACTGCTAAATTCAAGACCAGTCTTGGAAACTTAGACCTGTTTCAAAAAAGAGGGTGGAGGGCAGAGGCAGAGGATGAGGCTCCGTGGTAAAGTGCCCCTGGGCTCAATCCCCAGTATTTAAATAAATATTTAAAAATATAAAAAGGGCTGGGGTTATTAGCTCAGTGGTAGAGCATTCCTGAGTTCAATACCCAGTACTGGAAAACTTTTTTAAAGTTTCCACATTTGAAAAAATTCAATATACTTTCCTTAAAAAAAAAAAAATCAGCAAACTAAGAACAAGGGAGACCTACCTCAATCTGATAAAGGATATTTATTTTAAAAATCTATATGTAATATCACATTTATTAGTGAAAAAATAAATGTTATATGAATACATAACCAGTAAAACTCCACATCATGTACAACCACAAGAATGGGATCCTAATTAGAATAAGCTACACTCCATGTATTAGGTAAAAAAACACTCATCATGTATACCTAAAAAGAACAAAAAAACAAAGAAGAATGCATTTTCCTTAAGATCATCAACTAAACAAAATGTCCACTCTCACCATTTCTATTCAGTGGAAGTTCCAGTCAGTGTAATCAGGCAACAAAAAGAAATTAAAGTCATTAAGATTGGAAAGAAATAAAAAAAACACCTTTATTTGCAGACAACATAATATTATATGCAAAAAAAATCCTACAGAATTAAAAAAAAAAGCAGCAACAAAATATAGTGGCTAGTAGTGTAGCCCAGTGGTAGAGCACTTGCCTAGCATATGCAAGGTACTGGTTCCATCACCAGCACTGCAAAAAGAAAAAAGCAAAACAAAAAATCTACTAGAATTAAAGAGCAATTTTAGCAAGGTTGCAAGATACAAGGTCAATATAAAAAAAATCTATTGCAAATCATAATGAAATACCACCTTATGCCCCTTGGAATGACACTATCAAAAAGACAAGTAAAATTGTTGACAAGGATGTGGAGCAGTTGAAAACCTCACACATTGTTGGTGGGAATATAAAATGATGCAGCCACTCTGGAAAAGTTTGACAGTTACTCAAAATGTTAAACAGAGTTGCCACATGACTCAGTAATTCCACTCCTCCTTATATATTCAAGAGAATTAAAAGCGTATATTCACACCAAAAGTTGCATAAGAATGTTCAAAGCAACATTATTCATAATAGCTAAAAAGTACAAACAATCCAAATGTTAATCCAAAAGAATGGATTAACAAAATGTTATATCTATATAACATATAAGAGAATATTTGGCCATAAAAAGGAATAAAATACTGATACATTCTTATGACATGGGAGAATTTTGAAAACTGTATGTTAGAGAAACTTTGAAATATGTTTGTGCATAGATGTATAAATGAATGTTCATAGCTGTGTTATTTATCATAGCCAAACATCTAGATGCATAAACAAAATTGTTGTATTCATACACTGGAAGGCAATTCAGTAATAAAAGGCTACAAACTACTGGTATATGCAAAACATGGGTGAACTTCAAAACATTATGCCAAGTAAAAGAAAAAAGATTAAAAAGATGACATTTCATTTATGTGAAATTTTGAGAAAAGGTAAAGATTATAGCGACAGAAGCAGACCAATGGTTGCCTGGGGGTGGAACTGCAAAATGGCACAAAATAATTTTGGTGGATGATGGAAGTGCTCTAAAACTGTATTATAGTGATGGTTTCACAACTGTATATATTTACTACAACTCATCTAACTGTACTATTACAAGAGATAACTTTATGGAACATTAATTATGCCTTAATAAAGTTTTTTAAAAATAAACTATATATTCACTTACCATTGTAGCCTTCAAGAACAGAATCAATAATAGGTCTTGCAGTTAAGTTATAAACATCAAGTTGTTTACTCTCTGGTCCAAAAACAGTATCAAAAGTAAATGTTTTTGGAGGTTCATTGGAAGAATCAGTCTTATGTACAGTGATAGTTCCCCTCATCTCATCCACACTGACAGCCTGTTTGTAACACATGGATTTTTCTCTCTCATTGAGGGGACGGCACCTAACAACAACCTTCACATTATCGCAGCTTTCCGGCTTCTCTGATTTATTGATCTGTGGAGACAATATTTACAAATAATGAAAAGAACATTTGCTTTTGCTATCAACCTATTAAATTTATAACTTAAAAAGGACTGTGTTGCCATCTCAGTGTTCTGCATATGTTAGGACTTCATAAGTCTTCATTAAATGCAATTAAAGATCTCATATATATATACAGCAAAAGCTTATTAAAAAGATATTAAGGGGCTGGGGTTGTGGCTCAGTGACACATGCGGTGCCCTGGGTTCAATCCTCAGAACCACATTAAAACAATAAATAAATAAAATAAAGGTATTGTGTCCAACTACAACTAATAAATAAATAATATATATATATATATATATATATATATATATATATTATTTATTTATTAGTTGTAGTTGGACACAANCCTAACAACAACCTTCACATTATCGCAGCTTTCCGGCTTCTCTGATTTATTGATCTGTGGAGACAATATTTACAAATAATGAAAAGAACATTTGCCTGGCACTCATGAGGCACTGGGTTCAATCCTCAGCACCATGTAAAAATAAAAGCATTGTATGCATCCACAACTAAAAAAAGACTTCAAAAAAATATATTAAGCTATGGGGCTGGGCTGTTGGTAGAGTGCTTGCCTAGCATGTATGAAACACTGGGTTTGATCCTCAGTACCACATAAAAATAAAATAAAGGTATTGTGTCCATCTTTACTATTTTAAAAATTTTTTTAAGATATTAAACTAGGCCTGGTGGTATACACCTGCAATCCAAGCAACTTGGGAGGCTGAGGCAAGAGGATTGCGATTCCAAGACACACCTCTGCAATTTATGGGGGCCCTAAGCAACTTAGTGAGACCTATTCAAAATAAAAAATAAAAAGGGCTGGGGACATTGCTCAGTTGTAACATGCCTCTAGCTTTAATACTCAGTACCAAAATAAATAAATTTTAAAAATATTTTCTTTACAATGCAAAAGATGGGATAGAAAAACTAATTTACTTCTATAGTAAGTGCAGAAAATGAACTAGTATATTATTGACTGTCTTTCTGCACAAAGTCCCTGACAGCCGGGAGCAGAGGCACTTGCCTATAATCCCAGCAGCTTGGGAGGCTGAGACAGGAGAATCTTGAATTCAAAGCCAGCCTCAGCAATTGTGAGGCACTAAGCAATTCAGAGTGACCCTATCTCTAAATAAAATACAAAATAGGGCTGGGGATGTGGCTCAGTGGTTGAGTGCCCCTGAGTTCAATCCCCAGTAACAAACAAACAAACAAAAAGTCCCTGACATTCTGAGTTTCCTGCTTATAAGAAAACACAAGTGAGCATGGTTAATAAATTTAATTCAAGATGTGGGGGCGGGGGGCAGGCCTGGGGTTGTGGCTCAGTGGTAGAGCACTTGCCTCATACGCATGAGGCACTGGGTTCCATCCTCAGCATCACATAAAAATTAATAAATAAAATAAAGATATTGTGTCCATCTACAACTAAAAAAAATTTTAAAAAAGAATATAGTCAGTCCTTAGTTCCCCTGACACATCTAGTTTTATTTTCTATAACACATTAGTAAAATTACTTTTAAAATATAGCTCCATGCATGGCTTATCTTCTCTATATAAGACAACAGAAAGTTAAGAGTGAAAAAAAAAAGTACAATAGCAGACAGAGAAACATGTCTTAGAATGACCTAAACTCATGAAAATTGTATATACAAAGTTTCAATTTTTGAAATTTTATAAATCAAAATACAATTCTATTACTGAAATGAAGCTTAACATTTCCATTGAACATATACTTATCAAATTCCTGTTTTTGATACTCTTATAAACATTAAAAGAAACATGTAAGCCATTGACTTTGAAATTGTCATTGACAAGTTAACAGATAATACCAATACAACACATTTCTCTCCATCTTTACCTTCATTACCACAATCTAGGTCCCCATCATGTAGGCCCTTTACTCCTGTAGGATGTCAAATTAGATTGTCCTACAGTCTGTACTCCTGGAAGTCAGTATCAACACAGATCTAATCATGCTGACTCCTCTACTTTAAATTCTTCAATAGTTTCTCATAGATCTTAGGATAAAAATAAAAATTTTTAAGGTGGTCTGTAAGATCTGTCTGTTGCCCATGTCTACTTCTTCTGCAGGCTTATTTCACAAGATACTTCACCTGCTCTCAACTACATCCACCCTGGGTTTTATGGTCTTTTCTAATCATCATGCTTCTCCTTTACCACTGGCTTTTCCTTGTGGTATTCCTTCTGCCTAGAACATTCCTTACCCCCCTCTTCATTTAGATAACATCTACTTATCTTTCAGAACTCAACTCAATAGCCACTTAATCTGGGAACACTTCTTTAATTAGGTCAAATGCTTTTATAGGCTCTCAGAGCACCCTGCTCTCTTTTCCAAGGACAAAATTTTACTCCCTTCCTTATTTGATTAATGTCTTTCCCTCTGTCTACATCAGAAATGCAAATGAATAGTCAAGGGACTGAATTCAGCCCATAAATATCTTTTATCTCACAGTACTTTAAAATATTAGTTGGTAAAATTTCACAAGCACACAATTTCTAAAGTCTCTTAAAAAACAGTTGATCCATCTCTAATAAAAAATACATGATTTGATATCAACGTAGGCTAGCATTCCTACATGGTAACACTTTCCAATCACTAGTATACACTAGTTTCTACTTTATGCCACCCACTCACTTCATGCTTTAAGAATGTGTATTATCTCTGTAAATGTGTATGATTTTCACCTCTACCTAAGAAAGCAAGTCTTTTTTTTTTCCAAATTCAAAAATGCGTCTGGTTTTGCTCAATACTGTATCTTAAGTGCTTAACATGTGGTTGATGCCCAGCATTGACTGAATTAATAACTTGAAAACAATAAAAAAAGATATAGAGTAATGAATGCTAAATGTCAAAACTGTCCTTCGTCTCCTGTGTATTATCTTATTTCGCCCTAATAAAAACCCCATGAAGAAAAGTTTCATTAGGCAGGAACTAAGAACCCAGACAGATTAAATAATTACCAGAGGCCGCATAACCAATAAATAATTCTCCAAGGCTCAAGTTTTCTCCATGACCCTTTATTGGACTTAAAAAAAAAAAAACAAAAAAAAAAAACCTTATTAAGAGAACGGTAACTATGTATATCCACCACATACACACACAAAGACACCTACAGGTTACATTCTGCACGGTAACTACAGCGCCACAAGAGGAATGACAGCTCAAACCTGGGAAAACGCAAGTCAGGGCCCTAAAACAGCGACTGGCAACCTTCGCCCGGCCACTTTCCGGGGCGTGCCTCCGCTGCGCAGACCCCACCTGGCGCGGAGCGCACGAACGACCCTCGGTGGCCGCCCCCAAACGCCCTACCCAGCGGGCCGGGCTGGGAGCCAGGACGCATCCTCTGGCACAGTGCCTTTATGTCAAACAGCGCAGGCCCCATGGGATGCAGCAAGGACAAAGGCAACAGGGCCTGCTCCCGAGTGCTTCCACAAGAGGGCTGGACCCCCACGGGCCCTGGGCCCATCTACCAGTTCCCTTAACGGCCGAGACCCACGGGGTCCGGCCCTGCCCCGCCCCACCCGGGCCTCCCGCCTGCTCCGCGCTTCTATGGCAACGGCCGCGCCCCCGAGCCAGGCCGCTGGGATAAGGAACCCTAGCGGCTGAGTGGCTCTCCTCACCGGCATCGTGGCCCACTCCCGTGCCCGGGAGACGTCCCCAACCGGGGTGTAGCCCAACGACACCGGGTCCACAGGAGAGGCTGGCCAGAGTCTACTGTAACACCTCCTGGGCGCTCTCGAGACTGCGGCTTCTTCGACTAGAGTCTGCAGTGCGCAAGCGCACTCCAAGTTCGCCCCGCCCAATCCCAGGTTTCGGGCTCCCTCGGCCTCTTGAACTACGCATGCGCGGAGGCGTTTCAAGTCCATCTCCTAGGACGCCAGACTGAGGCCGCGCCTGCGCAATGGTGACAATCTCCTGCGCTAAAGAATCGGTTAGCCCTAAGGAAGGATACCTGGCAGGTCCCCGCTGGGAGAAGGAGGCGCTCCTAGGTCGCATGGCTCATTTATCTTCTGAGACTTATAATATCCCGAATATTGAAAACAACAATAGCATTTGTACATTGTCCCATCTGGAGAGCTGAAGACCTTACATACGTTACCTCGCTTGATTGCTAACTTGTTTATGACCTGTTTTACCATTAGGAGGTGAGCTTACAAGAGTCAGTATTCCTGCGTTTATTTCCAGAACCTAACAATAAAACTTGGCACAGGGTGGGATATCAATAAATATTTGTGAAAGAACCAATGATTTGTTCTTTTTCTGGTCCGAAACTCTCCTCTCCCCTGAGCATCAGTTTACTTGGATGTGTAACAAACATTTGGAGTTTAGCACAATCAAAAATGTAAATCCTCATCCCCTCTCCACTTGCCTCCCTGACTCTTTATCTTAAGCCCCTAAAAAAAACAGATAAAATAAAATAAAAATAAAAATAAAAAAGGCTCCTCTGACTCATCTCAACAACTAGACAATTGCTCAGATTAAACTGCAGTCTCTTTCTCACACCCAATATCCAGTCTACTGGACCTATCTTCAAATTTAAGAACCAGAATATGACCACTTACCACCAACATCTTTCATGTGCATTATTACAACATCTCAGAACTAATTAATGTCCTTGATTGCATCCTTGACCTCTTTTAGTATACAGTCAGGCCTCCATATTTGTGGATTCTGCATCGTTGATTCAACCACCAGCAAATCAAAAGCATTTGGGGAAAAAAAATTCGCATCTATACTGAACATATACAAACATTTTCTATCATTATTCCCTAAAAAGTATAGTATAACAATTCTTTACATAGCATTTGCTTTGGACTAGGTATCTAGAGATGATTTAAAGTATATGGGTATGTAGGCTATATGCAAATACTATGCTATTTTATATGAGACTCAAACATCCAAAGATTTTTATACAGAACCAATCACCCACAGATACAGAGGGATGACTATATTTTCACCACAGGAGCCAGAGTGATGGTGTTGAAATGTGAATCAGATCTTTTCTCTCCCCCAAATCCTCCATTGATTTCTCATCTCACAGAGTAAAAACCACAAACCCTCCCTCCACCTCCTACCGTTTTTATTCTTGCTTCTTCACCAGCCCCACCAGGCCTCCTTAAACATTCCAGGCATGCTTCTATCTTAGCATGCAAAGGCTGTGTGCTTGCCGCAGAAACTAATGAAAATAACTATAAAGCATTTTCTTACTGCCAGTGTAATGTTCGAAGTGCTTTATTTTCTTTTTTAATCACTTAAGCCACACAATAATCTTTCAAAATAGGTAGTATTTATTATCTTTATTTTACAAATAAAGAAAGTGAGGCACAAGGCCAATAAATAACTTTTCCAAGGTCACACATGTGGGCCATGATGAAGTCCAGCTTCAAACTTAAGCAGCCCAGGAGCTCTTCTCCTTGATACCTCACTTGCTTGCTCCCTCACCTCCTTTAGAAAGATTTTGTTCACAAGATACCCTCTCAGTGAGCCCTAACACGACCACCCTATTTAAAATTTCAAAATTTAGCCCCAGTTTTTCTTATTTCCCCTCTCGACTGTATAGTTCTCCATATTACTTATCATCATCTGATATTTTATATATACTGGTTATACGTGCCAACTTCATTTTGTTTTCAGGCACTGGAGATCAAACCCAGCGCTCTATACATGCTAAATGAGTTCTCCACCACTGAACTACATTCCCAGCACTTGAACATATGTTTTTATTTCCCTCGGGTATGTATACCTAGAATTTTTGCATCATTTCATAACTTTAATGTTTATAACATTTTGAAGAACTTCCAAGTTGTTTTCTACAGTAGTTGCACCATTTTAAATTCCCATCAGCAATGTATCAGGTTTTCAATTCTCTATACACTCACCAACACTGTGTAAAATAGTATCTCATTTTGGTTTTAAATTTTTCATTTCCCAGGTGACTAATGGTGTTCAGCATTTTTTCATGTATTTATTGACCATTTATAAAACGTTTTTGGAAAAATATCTGTTCAAATCCTTTACCCATTTTATTTGTCTTTTCATTGAATTCTTTATGTATATTCTGAGTGCAAATCTCTTTTCCGATATATGATATACAAATATTTTCCCCATTCTGTGGGTTGTCGTTTTACTTTACGATGATGTCCTTTGAGGTGCAAAAGTTTTCAATTTTGATCAAGTTCAATTTCTATATATTTTCTTTTGTCCTTGTGATTTTGTTGCAAATTTAAGAACCCATTCCCTAACCCAAGCTTGTGAAGATTTTCTCTCCTCTGGGTTTTCCATTTTTAGCTCTTATATTCAGGTCTATGATCTATCTCAAAGTAGTTTTTTGTTTGTTTGTTTGTTTGTTTCATTTTGTTTGTGGCACTGGGGAATCAAATTCATAGGCTTGTACATGCTAGGCAAGTGCTTTACTATTGAGCTACAGCCCCAGCCCTCAACTTACTGTTGTATATTGATAGACATGGGGTTCTAACTTCATTCTTCTGCATGGTTCTCTTCCAGCTATCCCAGCACAGTTTGCTGAAAAGAATATTCTTTTCCCTACTGAACTGGCACTTCTGTTGAAAACCAATTAATCATTCCTAAACTCTTGGATCTAGTTCACTGACCTATACATCTGTCCAAATGCCAGTACCACACTGTCTAGAGGAATGTAGCTAAGATTTTAAATCACATAGTGTGAGTCTCCAACTTTGCTCTTCTTTTTCAAGATTGTTTTGGCCATTTGATTCAGGGATTCACCTTGCATCTCCAAAGGAATTTTAGGAACACATTTGTCAATTTCTGCAAATAGGCAACTGAAAATTGAACAGTGATTCTGTTGAATCCATATATCAAGAAGTTTCGCCTAAAACAATTTAAGTCTTCCAATGCATGAACACAGAGTGTCTTTCCCTTTAGTTATGGAAAAAATATATATAATGTTCCACTTAATTTTAGCAATGTTTTCTAGTTTTCAATGTACAGAATTTGCATTTTTATTACATTTACTTCTAAATATTTTATTTATTTTTATGCTGTTGTAAATGGAATTTTTAAAAATTTCATTTTCAGATTATTCTCTGGTAATGTACAGAAATCAAATTGACTTTTTTTTATTCTTTTGGTACCAGGGGTTGAACCCAAGGTGCTTAAACACTGAGCAACATACCCAGCCCCCACCCCTTTTTTTTCAAACAGGATCTTGCTAAATTGCTTAGGATCTCATTAAATTGCTGAGGCTGTCTTTGAACTTGTGTTCCTCTTGCCTTAGCTTCCTGAGCCACTGGGATCACAGGCGTATACTACACCTGGCTCAAACTGACTTTTTAAATATATTGATCTTATGCTTTGCAACTTTCCCACCTTCTTTATTCTTCTAATAGTAGTTTGTGTGTGTATTCTATCCTTAAGATTTTCTATGTACAAAATCATAATCCAAAAGTAGTGTTTGTTTTACTTCTTTCTGTTTAGTCTGGATCCAAACCTTTTCTTTCTTTTTATGATCTAATTGCCTCCTATACAATGTTAAACAGAAGTAATGAGAATAGACATCCTTGTCTTTTTCCTGATCTTAGTTGGGAAGCATTTGGTCACTGTTAGGCATGATGTTAGCAGTAGGTTTTTCGTAGATGCTTTTTATCAAGTTAGAGAAGTTCCTAATTTGTGGAGTGTGTTTTATTATGAAACAGTATTGGATTTGTCAAATGCTTTTTCTGGCTCTATTGTGATGCTTGTGTATCTCAGTTGTCCTTTATCAGATAGGTGTACATGTGTGCATGCATGTGCGCACGTGCGCGCGCACGCACACATTTTGGGATATTAAACCAAGCTTGTAGTTTTTGTTTTTAGAAGAATCTTTTATTCATTGGTTATAGTATCAGGGTGATCCTGGCCTCATAGAATAATCTGAGGGTAGGGAGCAGGTTCTTTTTAGAAGGGCACCAATCTTACCATGACAGCTCTACCCTTATGACCTCATCAAACTCTAATTACCTCTCTGAAGCCTCATGTCCATATACTATAAAATTGGAGATTAGGGTTTAATTTTATGAATTTTAAAGGGACACAAACTTCCAGTTAATAATACAATCCCTATAGACTAATACAACTGTTTAATCCACTTACAGTTAATATTATTATTAATACTATTCAATTTAAGTCTTCTATTTTGCTTTTTGTTTTCTGTAATGTCATGTCTTTTTTTGCTCTGCTATTCGTTTTTCATTTAGTTAATATTGTCTAGTTTAACCTTTGAATTTTTCCATGGTTATTTTATTGTATTTTTTAGTTACTTTTATTAGTGGTTGCTCTAGAGTTTTATATATATATGTATATGTGTGTGTATATATATATATATACACACACATATACATACATATATAGTATTTATCATGAACAACTTCAGTGATATATCTTTTAAATTTATACTTCAGTGATATATCTTTTAAATGGTCTAAAGAAGGGCTGGGGATGTGGCTCAAGTGGTAGTGCGCTCGCCTGGCATGCGTGCGGCCCGGGTTCGATCCTCAGCATCACGTACAGACAAAGATGTTGTGTCCGCCGAAAACTAAAAAAAAAATAAATATTAAAAATTCTCTCTCTCTCCCTCTCTCACTCTATCTTTTAAAAAAAATGGTCTAAAGAAGCTGAGAGGAGAGCTAAGCTTAAATTATAGTTTGTTACATTAACCTTCTTATTTACTATTTTTATTTCTCTTCATTTTTCTGTGGATTCAGGTGACTATCTGGTGTTACTAGTATTTTATGGTGCCATTTCTATCCTTTCTTAGCATGTTATTTACATATTTCAAAAATTGTCTAGTGGTTACCTTAGACTTTTCAATGTATATTTAAAACTAATGCATTTAGGGCTGGAGTTGTGGCTCAGTGGTAGAGCACTGGCCTGACATGTGTGAGGCACTGGGTTCAATCCTTAGCACCACATAAAAATAAATAAAATAAAGGTATTGTGTCCATCTACAACTAAAAAAAATTAAAAACTAATGCATTTAAAATTAATCTACTTCTGACTAACATTTTACTGTTTTACAGATAGTGTGAGTACCTTATTACAAAGTATTCTTTTTTGAAAATATTTTTTAGTTGTCAATGGACCTTTATTTTATTTATTTTTATGTGGTGCTGAGGCATGAGGCCAGTGCTTCACACATACCAGGCAAGCACTCTACCACTGAGCCACAACTCCAGTCCCACAAAGTATTCTTAATTCTTCCCTTACATGCCTGTATTATTGTTGCCACTTATTTTGCTTACCCATAACCTATAACTATATAGCCTATAAGCTTTAATTTCAATAAATTATTAGATTAGTTAACAACAAAAAGTTTATTTTACCTTCATGTATTCCTTAATGTTCTTTCTTCCTTTATGTAGATTTGAGTCTATGGTCTATATGATTTTCCTTTTTCTCTGAAAGAAAATCTTTTTAAACATATTTTTTAATATTTATTTTTTTAGTTTTTAGGTGGACACAATATCTTTATTTTCTATTTTATGTGGTGCTGAAGATTGAACCCAGTGCCTCATGCATGCTAGGCGAGCACTCTACCACTAAGCCACAACCCCGCCCCTGAAAAAAATTCTTTTAACATTTTTTTTTTCAGGACAGGTCTACTTGTGACAAATTCCCTCAACTTTATTTGCCTGAGAAAGTCTTTATTGCATTTCACTTTTTAAGGCTAATTTCAATGAATACAAGAACTCTAGGTTGGTGGGGTTTTTTCCTATCAACACTTCAAATATTTCATTCCACTATCTGGCTTGCATGATTTCTGAAGACAATTCTAATATGATTCATATCCTTGCTCCTCTATAGATAAGGGCTCCCTGCCCCTGGCTTATTTCAATTTTTTTTCTTATATTTGATTTTCTACAAATTTAATGTGAACACCTACTTTTTTTTTTTTTGCATTCATCCAGCTTGGTGTTCTGTGAGTTTCATAGATTTGTGGTTTGGCATCTGACATTATTTTGGGGAAAATTCTCACTCATCATTACTTTAAATATATCTTCTGTTCCTCTTTTTTCTCCTTTAGTATTCCCACATATTTTAATAATCTCATACATTTAATGGGATTAAATTTTAACAGCATGTAACTTGCATAAGAAAATGTATAAATCACAAGTATAGACCTTGATCTGTTTTCACAAGGTAAACATACCTATGTGATCAGCATCCAGATAAAGAAATAGAGCATTACCAGCCCCCCATGAGCTCCTTGTGTCCCCTTCCAGTCATATTGCATTCATCTCCAAAGGTAACCACTTTCTCCACTTAAACAATGTAATGAGTTTTTCTTGTAAGGCCGGATACAATGGAAGGTAGCTGTCATCTCAGATACTAGGGAGGCTGAGCCAGGAGGTTCATTTGAGCCCAGGAGTTTGGGGGTCAACCCTGGGCAATGTAGCAAGACCCCATCTCTTAAACAAAATCTCATATAAACCAGTCATACAGTGTTTCTGTGCCCTTACACTCAGTATGTTTGTAAGATTCTTCCATCTTGCTAAGCATAGTGAAGTTCATTATTCTTCAACAAAATGCAATATTTCATGGTGTGAATATACCAAAACCTATCTATCTCATTTAGCTCTAGCTCCTGATGAGCATTTCAGCTAGAGTTTGGGCCTTAGCAAATAGTGTGGTTCTAAGCATTATGTGTCTTTTGGTACACACATGAACATTTCTGTTGGGCCTATACCCAAGAGGAGAATTGCTGGTATTTGTGTGTGTGTGTGTGTGTGTGTGTGTGTGTGTATTTTGACACCTGGGATTGAAATCAGGGGCACTTAACCACTGAGCCACATCCCCAGCCATTTTTTGTATTTTAGTTAGACACAGGGTCTCACTGAACTACTTAGGACCTCCATAATTTGCTGAGGCTGGCTTTGAACTTCCTGCTCTAGCCTCCAGAGCCGCTGGGATTACAGGTGTGAGCCACCGTGCCTGGTTTATCTCCATATATTCTACTTTTGTTTTTTGTCTCTCTCTCCTAACTGGAATGTAAGTATCATGCACTGTTATGTTCTGGCACCTAACATATAGCAGTCCTTCTATAAATAACTACTGAAAAGATAAATGCATGCATGGATGATACTTTTGAGGGAGGTATCATCACTTTTTTAGAGAAGGAGACTCCGAGAGGTCAGACACACACTGCAGGTTGGAAATTCCATAGCAAACCTGTCTTATTGAGGAGCTGAGCTCCTGATGCTTCTCTACCTGTATCCCCAAATCTGTACTATGAGATAAGACACAGGATGTGTGCTCGGACACGAATGTTCAGGGTCGGCTTGGTCACTAGCCACCACACGGAGGGCTGAAGACTGCATGAGGCTCAGGCCACAAGTGGGGAAGAAGCGTACAGAAGGTGTATGTGGAGATGGGAAGGAAAGATGGGGATCTTTCACTTACCTGAGTGAGGTCTGTCTAGTAGTGCCGGCTGTGCGCCGCCCATCCCCCCGGGCTAGTGCCAAGACCCTGCGCCTCCCCTGCGAGGGCTGGGGGTGGGGCCGGCCGAGCCCGCCCCTACCCCGGAGCTCCGGCTGCAGAGTCCCTTGCACTGGGCTATAAAAAACCGGGTTAAGCCACGACTCAGACCTAGGATCCTTCCCACGCCATGGCCTCAGACGCGCGGCTCCCACCGGAGCGGTCGGCCTCGGAGGAAAGCGCCTTGCAGAGCTCTGGGGGATTTAGCCTTCTCCCGCCTTCTTCTAGCAAAGCCTCTCCTGCCTCACCGCCGACCTCCAGCGAGTTGCAGGCGACCCTTAAGCCTGGGGCGGCGTCCTTCTCCGCGCAGTCGGCGAGCGGACCCCTGCTGTCCCAGCACCCGGCAGCGGTAGCTCAGCAAGCCGCAGGCGGGGTCCCTGCTACCGCTCCGGCCGAGTCCCCGCCACCCACACAGCAGTCCTCCCAGCGCGATCATGGTGTGCCCTCCGACTGGAGTGGCCTGTTGGACGAGCGCAGGCTGCTCGTTCACCTGCATCTGGCCCAGCTTCGCGAAGAACGTCTGTGGCGGGGCGGCAACCTCCAGGTACAGGTTCTCGGGGCGGGGCCCTTCTCACTGGCGGATCCGCTCCATCCGCAATCGGGTGTCTAAAACTCAGGAGGCCCGGCCCTTCAGGTGCGTCTCCATTCGAGGCACTAGGCGGGATTCCCTGACTTCCCGCACCAGGAAGGAATTTTGTTAATAGTTGCCTCCTAACCGGCCCTATTGCATTTGGGGAATTAGAACGAAAAGCAGGTGCCCTTGGAGTTGGGGTACCAATGGGTGAGACGCCGGGCCACCGAGAGGCACTTAATCCCATCCCGGGATTAAGGTGATGGGGCTTCTCATAGCCCTTCTGTTCACCTTAAGCAGGCAGCTCGTGCTACCGGTGGACACGGGCTGCCCCAAACTCGGAAATACTTCTGCCCTCCCTGCCCACCTTTTCAATCAGGCTGAGATCTGCAATGACTACCAGAAAGTCGTGTTGTGGCTCCTGAAACGTGAGAACATCTTTCACTTCTCTCAGACCACTTTTAACCTGGCTCTCACCATCCTCAACCGCCTCCTGGTTTCAGTGAAGGTAGGGAGGCCTCTAAGGGATGATGAGAGATAGTGGGACACGAAACTAACCTTTGTTTCCTATTGCTACCTGAGAAGTGAGTGCTCCATATGCATAAACCAATGCATATAAACTAAGTCACATGCCCCAAGTGGTAAAGCTGGGATTAGAACCTCTCCATGGACATTTGTCTGGGTGTCCTGTGATCCTCAGGATTGGACTTGAGGACCTATTTGGGGAAGGGCTTCCTGTTGAAGTAGGAAGTCCTTGTCTGGACCTGTCAAGCTGGGCTTGAGGCAGGACAGGATGGTATCCCTGAAAAAGTACCATATTTCCTAACTCCTTTCATCCCCTAACAAAGGAATTACTGACTAGTCACCAGTGATTCTGAAATCAGAAACATCTTTGTTGGTAATATTTAAAAGTGACACCAACTGGGTGCCTGATGGTAGAGGCCTGTGATTCCAGCTACTTAAGAGGTTGAGGCAAGAGGATGACAAGTTTAAGGCCAGCCTTAGCTCAGTGGTAGAGTGCCCCTGGGTTCAATCTCCAGTATCACAAAAGTAGGGGGAAAAGTTTGTTTTAATTAAAGAAAATATCCCCACAGATGCTTTGCAGTTTATTTCTGGCATTCATAGTCTTCTCAAATGTGTTCATACTGCAGATAAAAGAGAGGTTACTCCAAATTATCACAATTACCTCCTTGAGACTTGCTGTAAAAATGAATGAAGAGGAGGAGGTATGCATCCCTGGAAGTCTGCACTGGGCCACATTTGAAGGATAGAGATGTGACACTAGAGCACATGGGTTTCCTGAAAGGCTGTACCCTTGGGAATGATGAGCATTTTGGGAAAATCACCTGGGATCTCTTCTGGCCCCCACCCCAACTCCTGCCTTTTGGCTTGTCAGGCTCAACCTTCACAAATGGGGAAGTACAAACACCTGAACTCTCCTGACCCAGCAAACCCAGAGGCCTGACCTCCTGGCACATACTTCTGATATTATTGGTAAATGCCATGTGTCACGCCCACTAAATAGAGGCATCTGCTAATGAGGAAAAAAAGTCTTCCAAAACCATGTGGCTTAAAGTCTACTCCCAGAAACTATGTCTAAGAAAGATACTTGATGCTTAAGGACTTGGTTATGCCAATGAACTTAGTCCTTGGGGACTCTGGGATCCTTCTTCTGAGAGGGGCAGGAAGGCTATGTGCTGGAGGTAAGGAGAGTCCCTGCTGAGTGCTTCAGGTTTGCTTGCTTGGCCACCTTAGTTTCACCATGTTTTTCTGTTTTGGAGGAGACTGTCTTTCAGTACCCTTCCCAGACCTCCCCACCACCTTCTGAGCCCTCCCACTTCGGGATGGGGAAACTGCTGTCCTTTCCAAGGGTCTCCTTTAGCTGATCTCAAAGTCTGAGGAAGCAGGAACAAAAGGCTTGTGTGTCCAGTTCCAAACTTTCAATAAAAATGTTTTTAACCCTTATTTATTATAATTTATGCTCCCTGAACTTTTTTTTGCCCAATGAAAAAATCAAGTAAATAACCCTTAAAAGAAGTATTTCTGAAAGTTATAGCAATATTTTAAATACCTGAAAAAGTAGGACCAAATTTTTAATGCACTTGGTACATCAGTGTTTACTCATAGACAAGTTTTATTATTCCTCTGGACTAAGAAGTCCCTCTGAAGAAAAGTCATATTTTTCCCAGAACTAAACCACCTTCAATGCAGGTTGAAGGGAAGTGTGTCCAGCTGTAGTGGTACAAAAACCACAGGAGGTTTTGTCAATGTGCCTGCCTGGTGTGGACCAGGAAGCTCATAAGCAGAAACTTTCTATAAGAAACCATGGTAGGGATCAGGAACAAGAACAGTCCAAACCCATGGCTCCTGAAAACCTTTGAGGAGTTCTTGTAGCTGAACACAGGAACTGGAACAGCCCCACCCAGTCTCCAAAGCACCTTTGGGTCTGAGCTGGCATGCAGTTGGGGGATCAAGACCTGTTTGCAGAGGGTGACCATGTGACATGCACTACAGTGTCATAACTTCTGGGGACTTGATAGATAGCCAAGGTCTGATTTGGTTTTTCTTTTAGAAGCATTTTCTGTGGCATGCCATTGGAAGACAACTCTGCTCAGGTCGTATATGCCCAATCCCCCACGGATAAGAAAACAAAAGCTACTATGACATAATGTAGGGCTTTGGCCTCTTTATTTTCTTTTTACAGTTGATTCCACGCATAAAAGACTTCATAAAGCACTATGGCTTTGGCTACACCCCGAATGAGCTGCTGAGGATGGAGCTGGCTATTCTGGACAGACTGCACTGGGACCTACACACTGGGACGCCGCTGGAATTCTTGACTATAGTAAGCATGAGGAGTTTGCAGAGTCTCCCTGAGACTCATTTGTGCCTTTGGAACAGCTGTTCACAACATAGGACAGCAAAGCACAGGCGTGCACACGTCCTTGCACATGCACCACGGTGAGGTGACCCACAAGGCTCACAACATACGGGAGTGAAAATGTATCCAACACCATTCCACCAGACTCCCATTTCTGAAGGACATTAAGTTTACTTGACAAAGATTTTTAAACGGCACTATTATGGTGAACTTCTCTTTTAAATACACACTGCAAAAATATTTAACTTTCCATTCTATGAATATTGTACATAAATATCTGTCTGCTTTTGCTACACTTTACACACATTCACTTAGCTGTCTTTATTCACCTACACACAATCCTTATTGAGGCTTTAGACCATATTGATCTGGCACTTAAAAAAATATCATACATTAGTTTGGGTTTGTTTTAGTTAGGGGAATGATCATCATTTTCAAGGATATGATTCTGTTAGTAAGGCAAAATTATGCAATGTGACAATGTCATGGGATTTTGGTCTGTTATGAAGCATGAAGATTAAATTACTAAGGGATGTTTCATTATGAAAACTGACCACTGTTGCCAAGTTGAGTTTCTTCTAGTATCAAGCAGATACAAGTAACTTTTCTGCTACTTTGATCTTGAATAGTATGTTTCTATTTTTCAGATTCAAAACATTGTCATCTAAGTACTTTAGGCCTTCAAAGACTGTCACAAAGCAGACTGTCTTTTTTCTCTCCAGGGTTGAGGCTCAGGTTGGCCACAGAATGGGCATTAAGCCTCAAGCCCCTCATGGGGCCATGGATGAGAAGGGTTGGGCCACATTTGATGCTCCCTGAAGGAAACGGAGATTGTTTGCACTTTTGGTCATTGATATATGAAAAGTATGGGGTTTTCTGTTCTAACATTAAAAACCATGGTCTCCAGTTCCACTCCCTGGTGGTCCTGAGCCGGCCCCATGTGGTGGAGCTGCTGCCTCAGAGGAATCCTTCCCTCCACGTCGCGTCCCTGACCAGGCAGCTGCAGCACTGTATGGCGGGCCACCAGCTGCTGCAGTTCAAGGGCTCCACACTGGCTTTGGTCATCATCACCTTAGAGTTGGAGAGGCTCATGCCCGACTGGTGGACTCCTATATCTGATCTGCTAAAGAAAGCACAGGTAGACATCAACTTTGCCCCAAGCCTGACTCTGAGTTTTGCCCCTTTAGAAGATATACTGTGCCCCTGAAAGAGTACTCATGGCCCTTCTTGGCCCTTGTGAGCTCCAGAAGATGCTCTGGCCTTGATGACTCTGGCAAGAGTCTGCCTAAGGGCTATGCATTCCACACTTGGCCACACTCTGTGGACATCAGTATGAACACCTGCACCTTCACTGGATCAATGCAGGTGGGTCCCTGGCAATGAGAAATTTTATCTCAATGGCAATCCTTAGTGCCAAGAAGATTGGGTATGTGTGGGGGGGGAATGCCCAGCTCAGAAGGAAGCAAACTTGAGCTTAATATTGGGAATTGTAAATAGCAGACCCCACCCCCACCCCAATCTGTCTGAATCTGTGGCACCAGGCCCTGGAGGGTCAGAATCCCTGCAGACAGATAGGTCAGGATGGAGCTGTGCAATTAGACTCCTGACAGTTTACTGAGGTTGGAGAGGGACGTCGCTGACCCAATGGGGTTAATGCTGGCGGGTTGAGTGGTTGGATCCTGCTTGGGTATTCAATTGCCTAAACAGGCTGGCCACTGTTTTAACACAGGTCATCTATACCGAGCAGTATAGCTGCTGCAAGGAACTTGTAAAGCAGCACCTGGGAAGTTTGAATCAGCCTCTCGCATAGGCAGCTCCGTTCCACCTGCCACCCAGCCTCTCTGCCAGGACCCTGGTTCCTTCACAGCCTAATGGGAACCCTCCATGCATGGACTCTTATAAATTCTTTGGCTTTATGAATCCTTAACAAGACAGGAAGAAGGCCCAGAAGAGTAACTGAGAAAGATCCTCTGGCCCTAAGAGAAAAATTTCAGGAGAGGGGGAGGGTGGGTCATGATCAACAGTAGCAAGGGTGGTCTGACAGATACTATCTTGCCTTCTCCCTTCTCCCCCAAACCTAGCAGGTAATAAATGCATGCTTCAACGGCACTTGTTTTTCCTTCCTTCTCCAGCAAGGGCTGATATTGGCCCCTCAGAGAGCTGAGGCCAAAGGGTGGGCCCTGCTTAAGCCTGAAAGGCTGGGGCTGGTCCAGATCCTGACTGACCAGTTTTTGCTGTTCTACATGCCAGAGCCAGCCAGGTCCATGTGTCCCAGTCTCAGCTGCCATGCAGCCCCTTCAAAACTGGGACAGTCTCTCCAGACTCATTTACCTTGATGGGTCTTAGCTTAAGTCTTCTCCACAAGGTCATGATCTTAGAGTAGACCTTATTTAAGGAACAGTAACTCAAAAATGCTTTAAGCACTGTTTTCCCTTTGTTACTGTGAACCAAAGTAGTTTTTTAATCTAAGTAGAGGAATTTCATGCTAATTAATGGAGATTACTGGGTGACACCTGTGAGGGGAAGGCAGCAGTTCTGAGCGCTTTTGTTGGGGTAGACAGGTTTCGAGGCCCAGCCTGCTCCAACCACTGTGCTGCCAGGAAGAGGAGGATGTTACTTGTGTGGCTGAGAGAAAGACCAGCTGCCTCTCTGAAGCCATGATACTATAGGGCCATTCTCTAAGCAGTAGAGCCCAGCTGGCCCAGAGGCCAGCTGGAGCTGTGAAAGCAGTGTTGGGGATTTGAATGACTAGGGCACACATTTAGAGGTGGTTTGTGAAGTCTCTCCACTGTGAACGGTTGTTTTCAGGAATGTGCTAAGCCATGGTGGGTAGGGATATGGTCTACTACTAGGGGCAATTTGGTAAGAACCAGATACACTATAATCACTAAAGTCAGTATACATCTGTACCTTTTCTTGACACAAGTTTGCCTATTGGAGCTTCTGTAAAAAATAGACTTTAATTGCTTTCAACACTGTCTTGAATCTTATCTTGCACTTACGGAGTACTGTGCATTCAGACTTCTAGAGTCAAATACACTAGGAACACACTCTCCTGGATCCTATTCATAACTATCCTCCAAGTAGATCCTGGAAGGACCAAAGTGAGAAAATAGGGACTGAGGTTGGGGAGTTGAGAGGCCTAAAAAAAGGCTGGTATGCAAACATCTCCCATGAGGGTGTAGGTCAGTTCTACATCTGGTAGGCAGGTGGCAGAGAGGCAGAACATCCAGTACCCATTTTACAGATGAAGATGCCGAGCAGCTGCATGGCCACCACTGCCCTCCACCTCCTTGCCTCAATGTGAGTGAGCACTGCAGTGGATGAGGCAGGAGTTCATCCTGAGGACCCACACCAGGCTTTGGGGAACTGCTGGGAGGCATCTGGGCCTCGTAACCAAGTGGCTCTACATGTAAATCTTAGTGAAAGAAGACAGACCTGTGATCCCCGCCTTGTTGTTCAGCTGTTCTATAAATGACGTAACCCTCATTAGGAAGCTAACACTTGCATTGCCAAAGTACTAATTGTACATTTTTAAAAGTCTGTGCTGGTCACCCTTGCCTCAGAGTACCAGATCTGTGCTAGTCCCCTCTAACATTTTCCCCTCCTGACATTAGGAATTCACATTCCACTTTGGAGCAGACACTAGGGATCCTCTGAAGGGGGATTAATATGGACACAATCCATCTTTTGTCTCCACCCATACAGAAAGGCGGGGGTTGGTAAAGGACTGAGGCTGCAGAAAATGGAGATGGGAGAAAGCCCAGAGGAAGATGCCATAGCAGTGGGAAAGGTCAACGGGCTAAGGGAGGTGGTGGTGGGGGGAGTGTCATGGATCTTTCTTAAACATGTTCAAATGGTACTTCCCCCACATGGGTGAGTCAAGTTTGTATGATATTGCTCCTTCCACCAAGGAGGCCCAGCTCCCTCTGGCTTCCTGGAGAGTCTATCCTTCAAAGTCTGGTGAAGACTTTGCCTCCCTTAGGTAGAGTTGAACTACACCTTCAGCAGGGGTATCAGCATCCAGTATTCCCGTTGGGCTGTCAACTCCCCAACCTCAGTCCCTATTTTCTCATTTTGGTCTTTTCAGGATCTGACTAGGTCCTAGAAAGAAAGCTTCTCAACAAATGGACAACCATGTGCTTGTTATTTTCTCCAAACACAGTTTTCTCTTTCTCAGCCATTTACCTGTATCCGAAGGCTTTCCACTCTACAAAACCTTCCCAGGTCCAGCAGCCCACACTGTCAAACTATATACCCTAACAATGACCACATTTCCAGTCTTCTTACATGAGCCTACTGGAACGCCAAGAGGCGGTTGCAGCTTGGGACTTAGGGGTACAGACAACTAATGTTCCAATCCCAACTCTTCCATTACTTGCTTTGTGACCTTAGGTGCCTCACCTGTGGAATATGGAGAATAATGGTATCTAATTATAGGAAACTGATGAAGATTAGAGGAGTTAATGCATGTAATGCAGTTGAGAGCACACAAATGTTAGTTGTCCTGGGTCAAGGCTCCTTATAAACTCCTTGAGGGAGTTTCAGTCTCATTTCCTTAACCCAGTTGCCCAATAAATATTCATGCCACAGACTTCATTTTCTTTTTCTTGCAATTCTTTCCTCCACCCCGCACCATACAAAAGCCCTTCAGAGATGTCAATAGCAGGATTCACTACTGAAACATAACTTCTGCAGAAGTAACTCTCATGAAGTTCACAGAAAAGACAAGCTGTATCTTAACACCACTGTAGCGTATTAATAGGCTCAGGAAACTTGTTAAATCAAAAATTCTGTCCAAAAAAGACACCATAAAAACTCAAATAAATGCAAAATTTAATGGGAAAAAAAAGTACAAAGTGAACTGAAAGGAACAAAAACAGTCAATGAATGGAGTAAATGAATTAACAAGTGAAGCAGTTTTAGAAAAGCATGTTAACATAACAGACTAGCAAGCCACACTTCCCTCAGGCCTCTTATCTAGTAAAAAAAACAAAACAAAACAAAATAAACAAACAAACAAAAAACCCCCGCCAAACAGGGAACCCACACATGGACAAATAAAAACATAAATGCAATCAATCTGAACAATTACAAGCCTCCTATGCTGATGAGGGATACCACACATTCTGGTTTGCCTGGGATGGTTCTGGTTTATGGATGTTGACCTGGCTTAATTATTGACAGCATCCCCTTTCTCTTTCAAAAGTCCTAGTTTGGACAATAAATTTTATGGTGATTCTACCCCAAACCAATAGTTCAGGAGACATAACAGTAAATGCCAACATGATCCTATATGACATCCCTAGTAATACCAACGAATAATAACAAAAAATAAAAAAGAGGGGAAAATCAGATCTGCACATGGAGGCCATATTACATGAGGGGTAGATTAAATAATCATGCATTATGCTCACCTTGTATACCAAGGATTCATTTGGTCTCAGCTAAAGATGACAAAATCCCAAACACAAACAGGAGCAGGAGAGCACAGTAAGACTTGCTAAAGCTGATGACTGTGGGGGCAGCTCAGACCCCAGAAAATGCAAGTCTATCAGGTCTCCCCAGAGATGTTGGGAAGTCTTGGGCCTACGGGCAAGCAACTGGCCACAAGTATGGCTTTCCAGTATGCCTGGGGTGTGGCCAGCAGGTGTGGTGGACGGGTGGCAGAATCTTCCTTTTCCAGAAGCCTCAGGTTGGCCATGAGCCAGGAGTCCTCATTTCTTACATAACCAATGAACCTGTTGGGTCACTGAACCTCATCGTCAGATATATATTAGCTTCAAGAAGATATTTTAAAGGTCATGCTTTGACCCAACTGAATACACTTTCAGATATACAATTACCCCAAGGAGGAGTCGCTCACCATCCACATCTGCCTTAGATCTGCAGTTGACCTTTTCAGATACCCAGAATGAAGTATCCCTTTCCACTCACAACCAGAGGTGGATTAACTGCAAAGCTGATAAGGCTTAATCTTCAGGGTCCCTTCCAAGGCCCTGTGCCTAATTTTTCATTCACATTCTTTTTCTTAAACCAATCGTCCTAAATAGTTCAAGTTTCCAGCTCAGTAAAAAAGTCAGAATCCACCCCTGGTCATAGCATAACACTTGGAGGATTTTCATAACATTTACAGCATAAATAAAACCTGCTCTACTCTTGGCATATGGAGCCCCCCATATGTACAAACTGCCCCTTTCTGGCTGTGGCTCAGTTAGACATACAACAGCTCCCTACCTCCACCTCACTTGGAATGGAACATCATTTTACAAGGGCAGGAGGAATCCCCAACTTGGTCCTGGAAATCAATCAAGCAGGCCAGGGCCAGGTAGAAAGGGGGAAAGAGTGATGGAAGATGGGGGCATGAAAAACTGCCAGCCCAGCAATAAATCAACACATCTTCCTAAGACTTCTGGTGAGGGAGTGCCTTGAGGAGAGGGCTGGGCTTTCCTCCAGGTGGCACCAGGCTGCACAGTGCTGCAGCAACCTTGAGGCTAGTCTTCCTCTCATCTCTTCATTTTTTCACCAACCGATTTTCCCGGCCATGATTTTTAACATTCATATATCCTGGTGGTGCAAACCATCAGAAGCCAAGAAGAATCAGTGCTGCCCGAACTTTAGAAAATGTTCTGCTGTAGAATGCAGCTGAAGTGGGGAAGGCTCCTTGACTGCTAATTTGTTCTCAAATTGTCCTAAATACACCAGAGACCTTCATTCTGTCCTGTGACTCAGCCAGGAAAAAAGAAACAATGAGTTTGGGGCAATAGCTTTTTCCCCACTGGAAATAACTCATTTGGAACACGCAGGATTGGCTTGAGAGCCTTATTTGAAGTCGAACACTTAACACACACACACATGGAGTTGGTCCCTGGTTACAGCACCTTGGGGGCACAGAGACAATGGCTTTGGGCTGCTGTTCCATTTACATTCACAGTAAAAACGCTGGACGTGGTCTCGTTCATGTTCACTTTCATTCCGTAAAGAAATTCCAAACACTGTCATTACAGGAAGTTTATTACCCCCTCTCCCTTTATATTATAGGGGTACTTTTTTACATAAGAAGGTTTAGAGATATTTTTAGTTTTTAAAAAACCAGGAAGTCTGTGTTACTTATGAAAATAACGGGAGAGGATATTATTTGTCTTTACGCTGGTGCCAAAATAAAAATTTAGAAGTGTTTCAAAGTTATTATTGAAATTAAACTCTAGGTTAGAAAAATTAAACTGAAAGGGAACTGGGCAAATTTTGCAGCATGTATACCAGACCACAGGCCACACCTAGGCACCACGTGAGCTGCCATCTTGACGCTGAACAGTTAGGCCTAGCATCGCCGGCAGGGGCCTTCACTAGAGCGGCACATAACTGCTCCATCAAGGAATAGTGACACTGTAAATGGAAGACCAGCCACTGGCTCTGAAAAAAATAAACCTCATCAGTTTTGGATTCCAGCATTCATGGCTTTTAGGTATTTGCATAGAGAGGGGTGACAGGCCAGGCCCAGGGGCAGCCTGGAGCCAGACTGGGGTAGGGGCAAAGCAAGGCTGTAAACACTGGAGTCTGTACCGGCTCCCAGTCCGTCCTCACACCATATTATGGGAGAAGGGTCACAAGGTGTAACTCAAGCAACTTAACACATGAAAGTCTAAAGTCCGCTCTTGACATGTAAGTCTGTGCGTGCGTTAACTGAAAAATAAAAATAAAACAAACAAAACAAAAACAGACATATTAAAAGATACAGAGACCAAATCAAACAGAAGCAAAAGACAGCAAGATGGACACTGGGAAAGGGCAGTCAGTTTGGCATTTGTGACGGGCAAAGCAGAGAATTCGCTTCAGTTTGTGACGTCCCAGGCTGAGGGTCAAGATCTGATTGGGAAGTAATTTTTGCAAAAACGGATTAAAATCTGAAGAATAAGTACAACCAATCAAAGCTGTTCAACTAAATGGTCATGAAAAATACCCACCCGTAAAATGCACTCCCAACCCACCCTATCCCCTTGACCAGGGCAAGAGGAAAACATGCCCCCAGCCACCCAGCCCACCCACTCCAGCCTCTTTAGGCCAACACGGGAGGAGTTCTCTCTCCCAGGGCCAAACCGACTGAAACTTTCTGGCATATCCAGCAGACAGGAAGAGCCTGTCTTCCAGGCTTCTGCCTGGACAACAATGTACCACGGAGACCAGACACCAGGGACAAGCCCCCACTGAGAGCTCTGCTGGTCCCCTGCAGCCAGTCTGCACCCCACCCCCACTGACCCTCAGGCCTGAACTGGTCCTTGTCTTCAATGTCTGTGGTTTCTCCACAGCATGTTTCCTAGGGGATCATGCCTACTTTTTCTTTAACAAGATGACCTGGGCCAAGCTGTCAGAGAGAAGGGCAAAGTAACTTGGGTGCCAAAGACTTCACCCACCGCCCCCCAGAATGAAGTCCAAGATGGTTAAACTTGCTTATTTCCTGAGGTGGTAAGAAAATAATGGTACCAGATCCAGGCTGGGGAAAGAGAGATGTAAGGACAGATAAGAGCTCCACAGTGTTGCATGGCATGGGACTCTGAATGAAGTAGGGTAGGTGAGGGAGAGCCAGGGCATCTGGACTCAAGTTAAGGGTGTATAAATAGGACATGAAAAATATCAAGGAGAGCTAGGGGTATAACAAAGTGGTAAAGCACTGGCATAATATGTGTGAGGCCCTGGGTTTGATCTCTAGTACCTCAAAAAACAAAACAAAAGACAACAAACAAAAAGCCAAGAAGTGACTCAGAATTGCCCCAGTTGGCTGATAAATTGACAGCACTTGTGGATTGGCAAAAATTTGGCATCCTTTTCTCTTCCTTCCCTACTCTATATGAACAGCTCTAACCTCTCCTGGAGGGGCAGCCCAGTTACCTGGCAAAACCAGAGTCCTGCAGAGAGCTGCTATCCTTTCAACCCCACACGCCCTTCAAAACAGCTGAGTAGTAATCACAGTGTCCAGGTCAGTGCTAGCTGGCCTTGAGTCCGGCTGCTCTTGGTTACCATCTGCAGCCAATATGGGTCCCACACCCACCATCTCAGAGGCCGAGGATGGACAGCTATGGCTGTCTAAGCAGAAACCACGGGAAGTTTTGGAATCTGGCTAGAAATGCTGACAGTACCAGGCCTGGTTCCTCTCCTGGCCCCAGAGACTTCCCTAAGACCCCAGCAGCTCACCCAGGGCTGGGGGGTCAGCCTTCCCCATGTGCAGCAAGCAGGCCCCAGCTGCTGTGGGCGCTGCAGGAAAAGAAACGAGTGAGCAGAAGAGTGAGGGGGAGGGGTGATCAAAAGAAAGGCAGAGCCAGGAAAGGAGAGGGCAAGATCACCATGCAAGAGAGCACAGGCCATGAGAGAGAGATGCAGATTATGGTGCATCGAGAGCACTGGTGCAGAAACAAGAATAAGAACCATGAGCAAGAAGAGGTGGCAGAACAAGTGAACATGAGGGAGAACAAGACAAGGATGAAGCAGAGAGAAGGCCAGGTGAGCCAGAGATGAGCAGGAACAGCAGAAGCCAGATCCCAGGGTGAGTGCACAGGGTAGAGAGAAGCCAGTGTAGCGGGGGAGCCCACCACCTACTTCTTCTTGTCCTTGTCCTTCCTCAGGGGCTGCTGTGAGGTGGCATGCAAGGCCTGGGACTGCAGAGCCTCCATGGCAGCCTTCCTGCAGTTGAAGGCACTCGTCTCCTCCTCCAGTTCCCGGCGCTTTTCCTCCACCTTGCGCTTCTCCTCCTGGTGGATCCGCTTCAGGTGCTCAAACTTCTCCTGGAGCTGGGACGGAAGGAGAGGCACTTTGGCATGAAGAGGGAAGGAGCTGGGCCCCCACATCTAGGCCTAGCCAGTGTCCCCTCGCTTTCCTCACCACCGCCCCATCCTGGCACACACACCTCCCTTTCCTTCTCCTTCAACTCCAGCTCGGTCTCCTTCACTTTGTTCACAAACATCTGCCTCATTTCTTCCTCCTTTCTCTGCAGCTCACTCAGGAACTCCTTCCTCTTGGCCTCGTATGTTTCTTGTAGGCTGTGGAGACCCAAAGGAGAGAGATTCAGGGTAGGATTATGGAGAGAACGGGTGGGACAGGGCCAGAGAAGTACAATCAGGGGGACGCTGGGGTGAAGAGGAGGATGGGCTTCCAATAGCCTCTGCCTGGCTCATAAGACCATGGAGGCCGGTGCGGCAAGAGTAGCTGTGGCTATGAAGCTCAGGCTGTCACCTGAAGGGCTGGCTGTCACCATCGCTGTCCTGGAAGCCCATTTCCTCCAACTTGCAGCGCCGGTAGAGCTCATAGTGCCGACTGTGGGTCTGCTCACGGAGGTCCTCCATGTTCACCCGGATCAACATCTCCCTTAGCTTCACGAAGTCACAGTGATTCTCGTTCTCCACTGAAAGCAGGGGGCATGTGGGGCATGTGGCAGGCACACAGTTGGACAGGGGAAGGGCAGCATGCAGAAACGTGGTCAGAGTGCCACAGGTGGCAGGACAGGATGGGGACTAAGTTCACATCACCAGATGGGAATGTGCTCTCTCCTCACACTCACCCTGCACCACACCCCAGGGGTACTGCCGTGCTCGGACCAGCTTGTTCCCCACCTTCACCTCCTCGGTGCTGCCCACCACGGCAAAGGGCAGGTGAGCCTAGAAAGGGACCCAAGTATGTGTGAGTGCTGCATTATAGAGGGGGACACACAGACTCTCCCTCACTGCCCCTGGGTCCCAGGGAGGGGTTGCCAGACCTGAACAAAGGCCCTGGGCCCAGATGCTCATTTTCTGGCTCTCTTTGGATAAATGTTCTCTTCCAAACAGGGTAGTGGGCTGAAGCCTCAACCCCCCTCCCTGATGTTACTAACTCTCTAGGGTGTTCTTTTCAGGGCTCCACAAATGGACTTATGGACCTGGTTCCTTTTAAGGTTCCCATACTTTGGCCTCATGTCTGCTCACTCCTATAGGCTTTAAGTTCCTACTCTGAGTAAAAATATTTTAGCACTCAAACCTAGGAGAACTCCAGTGTGGGTCCAATATCCAAGTCCTCTTGTCCCCTGCCCACAGGAAATAGGAATGGCTCGTGCCAAATACTCATCTGCCTGTCCTAGAGAAGCTAATGCTGGAATCCTGGGAAACAAAGGTCTCCTGGGGCTGTCTGAGATTTGTGCTGGCTCCAAACCCTCTGGCCCCAGAGCCCGGAGACCCTTGAGCATCACTCACATTCATGACTGCATTAATCTCTGCAACAGCCTCATCATCAGTGGGAAATTGGTAGATCTGGACTCCATTGCTGACCAGCTCACCCATGATCTTGATCTTGAACTTGTGGAGCTCACTCTTGGAGATAGTGTCAGCCTTGGCGATGATGGGAATTATATTCACCTGCCAGACCATAGGGGTGTGGGGCACACAGCAAGTTAGTTAGTCTGAGCAATGGTCCCGGACTATGGACAGCTCTAAATAGAGGAACAGGAAGCCAAGAAGATGGAACTATCCCACAGACAGTACCAGCCCAAATCCAGCCATCATAATTGGCTGTGATGCTTCTTACAGTCCTGGTCTCTGAAACAACCATCCAGCCTCCTGGGCATAATAAGCTTTGACCCAGAATGCTCTGAAGGTCATAACCAGAATAGAATCTGACAGAAGCACTGATGGGGAACCAAGCTCCCCACTAAGCAGGTAAGATGACTTTTATATCAGCAGAAGATATGGAAAGATATCAAAATCTCCCAGGACAAGGTTATCATATTTTTCACATTAATTCCTAAGAGGGGGAGGTCACCTGAGAGCTGACAGGTTGACTAGAGTCACAGGCCTTCCAGGATCTCCAACCCTTCCTGACATCCCCATGAAGATGCTCTTACGGTCTCACAATACCCACTCCTTGTGCATATCCCAATTCTGGGGCTTCACTCTCCTCCCCCTAGAGGGCTCAGGATCCACGTTGTAGAAGAAAGAGGAAGTGAAAGTGGGAAGTAGGAAAACGGAAATGAGAGACAAAATAAGCAGAAAAAAGGCTGAGACAGGAAGGGGAAACAAAGCTCCCCTGGGCTCTGCCCCAGAGCATCAGAGGGAGGTGGAAGTCATTCTAGAAGGAGGGAATGAGCTAGCAGGGGAACAAAGAATGATTCAGCTGGAAGGGGCTCAGGGCCAGACTCAGGGGACAGGATCCTGAAGAAAGAGCCCAGAGCAAGTGTGGACCCACTGGAGTAGAAGAGACAGTTGCAAAATAAAATATAGAGAGGACAGCGAAGGGAGCTGCGTGCAAGGTCCTTAAGGACCACAGTGGACTGCCCAGCTGCAGCTGCCATATCACACCTTAGTGGATAATGAGAGAGGGAATAAGGAGAGGGCACATACCTTGCTGTCTAGTTTCTTCATGGTGACCAGATCCAAGGACTTCAGGGAGTGCCCAGTGGGTGTGATGAAGTAGAGGCAAACGTGAATCCTCGTGTCATGGTAGTCAAAGAGGGAGCGGCGGATCTTCAGCTCCTCTTGTAAATAGTTTTCAAACTGCGCATCAATGTAGTCGACTATAGGCCTGTAACTACAGACAACTCCATCACCTGGGAGCCAGGTAGCTAAGCTGCTTGGAGGGCTCAGAGCCTAGCCACACTATACTCTGGCCCTTCCTTTCCTCCATGGACATAAAAGGCTCTACCCTATCTGGTCCAGGTGGCTGACCCCCTTCCCAAGTAAAAACTGGTCAGTTAATGGCCACAATGCTTCAGAAGTCCCTGAGAGGCCCTGCCTTGGCCTCGCTGGAGTGTGGCAGCTCAGCTACTCAAATAGGGGCAGTTTAAGGTGACATGTGCCCAGGCAGTTTTAGAACTGGGGTTAACATGGGAGGGATGGACGAGGCTAGGTGGGGCTGCCCTTCCCATCTCTTGCCTCTCGTCTTTATTGATCTGATCCCCGAAGCCCACAGCATCCACGATGGTCAGCTTGAGCTGCACGTTGCTTTCTTGGAGGTCATAGGTCTGGGGCCGCAGGTGCACACACTCCTCATGGTGACTGGCTTCCTCAGTCTCGAAGGTTGTGTTGAAAAGGGTGTTCATCAGTGTGGACTTGCCAATCCCCGTCTCTCCTAAGGAGAGGCGACAGGAGGGAGAGAGTGGATGTGGAAAGCTAGAATGGGGACTGTCCCTGGCTAATGGCTAGGCCAGGGATGAAGGGGGAGGCTCAGGCACACTTAGGCCTGATACAAGAGAAAGGGGCAGGCCTCCCACTCCATCCCTCTCTGATCCTATTCCCTAGGAATTATCCCTTTTCTTAGTATAATAATGTGTGGGGGCTGGGATGTGCTAGAGTGCTTGCTTAGTTTGTATGAGGTCCTGGGTTTGATCCCCAGCACCCACAAGAACAAAACAAAACAAAACAAAAAACAAACCAGAAGGTAAAGAAATAATGTGTGGAAGAAAGCTAAAAGGAAGCTTTGGACATAAGACACAGCTGTGCAGAACATGCAACATTTCCTCATAAAGTGGAGAAGCAGAGTCAGACAGCTGTGAGGTCACCACCAGATGCTGGCTTCAGAGGGACCCAATCACCAAACACATATCCTCCCATGCATGCCATCCCCCTAGGTCCCAGATGATTATAAGGACAGCAGGGTCAGGATCTAAAGCCATCAATGGCTTGTCCCACAAACCCTGAGTCACCTCAATTCTATGTAGTCCTTTAAAAAAAAAATACTGGGGATTGAACTCAGGGATACTTAATAAATAAGCCACATCCCCAGCCCTTTTTCATATTTTTTATTTTGAGAACAAGTTGCTTAGGTCCTTACTAAATTGCTGAGGCTGGCTTTGAACTTGTGATCCTCCTGCCTCAACCTCTGGAGTTGCTGGGATTGCAGGCATGCACCACTGCGCTCAGCCAGCTCTGTGTAGTTTAAATGGGGCTGGGGTGTGTGTGTCTGGTAGAGCACTTTGTGCCCTCCTGGGAGTTCCAGGCCTTGAGGCACATGGTTCCTCCCAGAGCTCCTGTTTAAGGATTGTGTTTGTTCAGGCGTATGCTGGAGATTTTATTACATGATACTGCCATGAAGAGCAGGGTCTGGTTCACCATCGTGTCCTTGACACATAGAAGGAATAAGTGCATTTTTAAAAAGAAAAATGAATGAACAAATGAAACTAAATCTCTGTCTAGACACCCACAGTTTACAAAAGCATTTTCCTGTGCCTAATCCTATTTATTCTTCATGACAACTCTGAGTCAGGCCTTGACTCCAATCCTGTCTCCTTGACTCTGGCAGAGACACCAACCAAATCCTCTTCCTCTGCCTCAGAAGCCCCCACATAGTTTGACAGGTAAGGCAGCAATGCCCCATCTCCTAGAAGGTTCCCATTCATCCTCTGTCCGAGGATGCCCCTGATCTGGCCATGACACTCACCCACACAGAGGATGTTGAAACTGAAGCCCTGAGTGACAGACTTGCTGACCAGCTGGTCAGGGAGGCTGTCGAAGCCCACATGGCCACCCAGGGAAAGGGTCCGGGGCTCTGGATCCGCATTCTGCTGAGAGAAGCAAAGCAAGGCTGTGAGCCCAGGGGGGTAAGGCTGTACTGGAGTAAAACAAGCCCTGCCTCTCTTCCCCCAGTGCTCAGCACACCTTGAGGGCCCCACAGCTACAACTCCACACTAATACTCCCACAAAGGGAGCCCAGCAATACTCGGAGACCCTGAATCGGCTTTGGGAAAGGCAAGGCCCTTTCCCTCTGAGGCTCTGCTCCATGTGGCATGGCCAGGGACACTTGGGTCTCAGGCTCCATCTCTCTTAACATGGGTAGTCCCAAAGCCTATGACTGATACCTCAGAGGGCTCACCTGTCCTCCTGCCTAGGAGGAGACCCCAGATTATCCCTGGATCTTAAATAAAGAGTCCAAGAGTCCAGAGTGCAGAATGTATGTTCCTGTGGCTGGCTCTGAGGAGACAGTGATGCTGCTGCCCGTTCCCAGATCCTCCTTTTCCCAACCCCTCACACTCATGCTCCATTAGAGAGGACTACCCCATCAGTCTGGGCTCATGTTCCTCCACGTCCACCCCCTACTCCTTGTGCACTCAAGTATGTAATGCACACATGGGTCCTGTTAAAGGGGCTGGTAATCATGAAGACAATCCCACCCCTTAGGCTCAGAGAAAGCCTCTTACCTCCTTCTCAGTGATATTCTCTAGAGACCTCCAGGCTCTGGCTCCTGTCATCCTCCCAACCCAATCCAAGCTATGGTTGTTTACACAGAAGATTCTGGATGAGAATGTGGGGCCTGGCTTTAGCAGAAAGATGGACAGCAGGCCCCAAGTGAGCAGGGGTCACAGGAGCTGGCCCATAGCACCACAACAAGAAATCAATCATGAGAATATGAAGCAGAGGGTCAAGGTCAGATTCCCCTTTGTGTAGATGATCTCTCTGGCTTCTCTGGGAATGAAGGCAAAATGCTCAGCCCCACTGAAGGGAAGGCCCCACACAACTCCATGCTGGGCAGAAACATGGAGCTCCTTCCTGAGCTCCTCTGCTCTGACCACCAGCTAAAGACAGGAAAGGGCAATAGGTTCAGAGTCCCACCTTCCCAGAGCTCCCAAGGGGAGGAAGCAGGCCCAGCGGAGGTCAGTACAAGAGCTACTGCTCAGCACCATGGCTGCTCTCATACAAATGTAGATACAGGTAGAGTGGGCAGAGGTATAGAGGACTGGACAGGAGGGCCCTGCTCCTGCTCTGCGGAGGGATCTCCTCTGTACCTGAGTGTCTGACTCTGCAACAACAGCCTGTTGCCTCTGCCCCTCGCAGCAGTCTTTCCTCACAACCAGAGCCATCTGGCACGCAAACCCAACTTCCTTCCCCATTTACGCCCACCTCCCCATGGCAGCCCTG
The DNA here is from genome assembly GCF_001458135.2 of Marmota marmota marmota. Lineage (NCBI taxonomy): Eukaryota > Metazoa > Chordata > Mammalia > Rodentia > Sciuridae > Marmota > Marmota marmota. The sequence continues at coordinate 23,744,042 of NW_025999869.1, forward strand.
CACCACTGGTTCCTAAGTATGTCTCTTGACAGGCTATACCCCACTTGGCCTCTTTGGGCAGTGTACTATGCCCTCTGAAATAAGTCCAGGTTACCCCCTAAACTTGTTTTCTCCAGTGACTCTCTCTTAGTGGAGCCTCTTTTCTTACAGCTGAAACTTCCTCCCCCAGCTAACCCCAAGGCATCATGGTCCAAGCTCCCCACTAAGCCCAGGCTGCTTTAGGGCTGGAAACATAACCTGACAAAGAGTCCCCAAGCAGCATCTACATCAAGAACAGTGCATGGAGCCTCGGACGTGGCTGCCAGGAACAACCCCCTTGGTGTGGCATTCCAGGCCTTCTTCACAGGCTCAGCTTCCGCCCCACTGGTTACTTCTCAATTCACTTTATAAGCTCTGCCCTTCCCTAGGCTCCAGAGCTCTAGATTTTCCCTGGTACTGCTGTCGCCTGGCCTGCACTGTTATTTATCCTTTTATGCATCTTGGTTCTCCACCTATTCCATAAGCTTCCGGAAGTTGGCTGCAGGTTGGGGGAGATCATGTTTCCCATTCTTCTCACCAGCATGCTCAGTGCTAGACAACACTACCCATTTATTACTTACTCTATGGTCATCTGCCCACCTGACAGAGGGCTTCATTATTTGGTCTATTTTCCCCTTGCTCTTGGCAGTTTGAGGATCAAATGGAGGACAGAACAGTCAGTCTGGAGCTTTCTTCTTTTTGGGTGAGACAGAAAATCTCTAAAATTTAAGGCGTGCTGTGCTTGCAGAGAAGGCTATGTGTTTATTCATCCTCCTGTTCCAAGGGTGACACAATCAGGATGCAATCCAACATCCTGTAGTCTGCCGCCAAAACCCACCAAGTCAGCTGTGTCTGGAAACCACACACACACACACACACACACACACTCGACAGCAGAATACTTGCAGAGAAATAGAGACCATCCTGTGCCTCAGATCCCCACCCCCACCCCGCATACAGTTCCAGGTTTCAGAGGCTTAGAGCAGCACTGGGAGACTCACATAAACCCACCTACCCAGGCTCCTGCCTGCCTGCCCTTCACTCATTCAGCTCAGCTCTCTCTGTGGAAGTGTGTGGAGGATGGAGGTCGTTATCCCCCAGTTGTTGCACAGTCTTCACTCTGTCACCAAGGTCACACACCTGGGACAATTGCTGCCGGAGAGCTTCAGGGTCAGTGGGGGTATTCAGTTTATGGAGCACATGCACATACATGGCCCTAATAGAAATAGTGTTCTTCCCTGGTCTCAGGAGGCTGATGTGATCTCTCAATTTTATCAATGGTGGTGCTCACTGATGCCAGCCTCCCTGATCATATATTTGACATCAACAACATGTGATCCAAGATACATGGCTGGCTCCGAGGTGCTCACCACAGGTGTCTACTAATCTGAGCAGGGTCACAGCCTATAAGAAGCCAGCAGCCCCCAAGGCATCTCCTGCAAGTCTCAGAAATAAAATTGGGTCTCCCATTGGCTACCAGCCTTGCCATTTGGTGGGAATCGCTCAGCATGATTCCATGATTGGCTCAGATACAGGCAGGTGACCCATGGAGCCTTTATAGCCATCTCAAGATGGCTATAAAGAGCCAATGTCTGCCCTACTTCTGGGCCTTCCCCTTTACCCCTGGCTGTATATGCCCTTAATTGCTTAAGCCAGTTGGGTGAAGTACTCTAGTACTTGCAACTGAAAATACCTTGACTGCTGCTGTGAAATTCTGGATGCACAGGAATGGGGAGGTGGCGGTGAGCAGAGAGACCTCAGAGTGGAAAGATGTAGGAGGTCAAGTGTCACAGAGTTCACAACCACAGGAAGGAATGGGTATCAAAGATGACACCAGCACCACACTGAGGACCACTATGGGTGAACTTGACCAAGTGTGTTACACGATCTCTCCCTTAGTCTATGCAGCAGGCATCACTTTACCAGTGAAGGAAATTGAGGCACATGATGTGGGAACTAATCAGGGCACAGCAGGGATGTGAGAGTAAACCAAGCCCTTGCCCCTAACCATGCTGGTACATCAGTGTCACTCATCGCATACCTATTGGACACACCTGCTGTGTGCCAGGCACTGGGATGGCTGGCAATGAAAAGAGGGCACCAGATCCTTTGCCTTCAAAAGACTCATTCTAAACTCAAGTGCTTAGAGGCCAGACAGGTAATGTAAATGTATGAAGAGAAGCAATACAGTAATAATGATGATAAGAACAAGCTAACATTCATCGGGCACTTGCTGTTAATGGCTCTGATTTAATATCATTTAATTCACATATCGGTCCTGTGAGATTGGCCGTAACATAGTTTGCACTGAACAGATGAGACCACTGAGGCAACGCTAGCTTAAATAATTTGCACACAAACATGCTGCTCAGGAGGGTGAGGCCAGGCTCTCAATGGAGACAGCATGATGGAGAAACGCACACAGCTGGCTGCATGGCAACCCTGCATGCTGGAGGAAAGATGCCACTGACATGGCCAAGTGTGGGATCCCCCAGGGAGACTAAGAATATTGGGGAGCTGCAGAGCCCATGTGTACACATGGCCTTTGGTGGTCACAGTTCCATGACTCCAGCCAACTGTGGGAATGCAAGTCTAGTGTTGCCAAACCTTATTTTTCAAGAGAATTCAGAAATCTAGATCTTTGCGTGAAATCCTCTAAATTTTAAAGGTTGGCAACAAATACAATCTGAGAATCCTGGGAGGGCCCAACACGACATATCAGGGGCCTGGTCTAGACCAAAGGCCTGACCGTCTGCAACCTGGCCTAGAAGGAGAATGAGCTGGAGCTACGATGCACCTGCCTCTGTTCTCAAGCGTGGAGACTGACAGGACACTGTTCCACAGGGAGGAGCCTGGGTGAATGGTCAACTTGGACCCTGGAGAAAGGCAGACCCTGCTGCCTCTGGCCCTTTCCACATGCCCAGCGACTTGGGGTGTCATTCAGGGACCTCTTAATGTCTTCAAAGCCCAGGACGGTGAGAGTTGGCAGCTTGGGGCTCTACACATACAATGAGAAACTCTATGGGGACATTATCCCCTCTCTAATCACTAACAAGCTTTTGGCTCCTGAGCCAAGCCCCTGGCTTCTGTGTCATCATTTCTTTGGCATATCAAAGACAACAACCAAAATAATAACTACTCAGTCGGCTGTGTTCCTCCATGCCTGGCCATCCAGAACAAAGTGGAGAACTGTATTTTGTTATGCAGGCCAGCAGATAACTAGGACGTCCTATTACTGATCAGGAAGTGTTCTCTGAGTCTCCTGGATCAACCCTAACTTAACTGCCAGCCAAAAGGAGCTGCCCACTTTACCAAGAAGCAAGATGGGATTTAGGGGAGAAACTACAGTTTGTGGCTTAGCCACACACAAATAATAGCCTTTTATCCAGATTTAAAAAAAAGAAAGAAAGAAAAAAACAGAAATCTGATCAATGTCCAAACCAACACAGCCAGGAAAGCTGTGGGTAAATAAAGACCCCCAAACCAAGACAGTTGTTAGGGTGGAAATAGAGGGGATACCCTACACAGTGGCATGTGGCCTTCCACAGAGTTCTTTATGCCTTGGGCTTGGGACACTTGTCTTCACCTGGGTTCTCATGCCTAGCATCCACTGGCCTGTGCACCCTGCCAGACTGAAAGGAGGCCTTCACCTCAGGAGAGCTCCAGCCCTGGGAGAGGCCCTGTTAGGAACCAGGAGTCACTGCACCACTGGGGGCCTTCTCTACCAGTGTTCCTGGCCCAAACCATCCTACACCAGTTCCAGCTACTTCTAGGAGATAGGGCCTTAAATAGCCAGAGCAGAGGCCTCTGGCTGGAACTCGGGGTCTGGTAATAAGCACAACTGTCCTTGAGCCCAAGAGGAATCCTAGGAATTTTCCCAGGAAAGGCTTAGGCTCTGGTCCCAGGATTCCACAATAAGCCTCTAAAGCCCAGGTCAGAGGTTACGGGAAATAACCAAAAGGACTACATGTGGAGGGGGGGCGGGGGTGTGTGTGGAGATGCTGCTACCCTGGGCAGAGAGGGAAGAATAGAGGCAGGACATACCTGTCCCAAATCAACAGGACACTTAGGAACCAAAGTGTCTCTCTCCTACACCACAGAAAACCAGAGAAGACTCAAACAGGGATCAACCTTCCTAGCATCACAGTGGTGGCAGATGGGATAATAACAGGGATATAGGAGCTGGACCACCAGTCACTCCACAAACCAGCTGTTCCCCCCCACCCCCACCCCGCATTCTCAGAAGACAAGGAACTCTGGAGCAAAACTATCTGCGGGAGTCTAAGACCATCCCTCCGCTGATACTAGTACTCTGTCTTCTCTGCTTCCCTGTCTCCAGAAGGTACGTTCTCCTTCTTCCTGCACATCAGTCAGGTGGCAGCTTATTAATTGGGAATGATTTGATTTCCTATCAAAATCAGGTTTCCAGGAACCAAGGGCATACTTGCTGATTCCTGGGCCCATGCCTGTCACCTTCAGTGCCCAGGCCTAGGACACAGCCCCATTCTTGGGCTTCGATGTGCTAAGAGGCTGTCTGTCCTACAGCTGTGCAGATGGGAAAGGCTCTCTGGGCTACAGAAAGCACTGAAACCCAGGTGTTCCTATTTATTCACTTGGCTCAGGGCAGATGTCACTTACAACAGGGAAAGTCATGAGGGGTCTGACAATGCTGGAAGGAGGGGGCAGTCTTTGCTCCACAGAAAACGAGACCCTAGACATGGAAGGTGGAACATGGGTAGCAAAGGTGCCTCTTCTTTCCTCTCAGGACAGATGCCAGTGCTGGCAAAGAACAGAGGAATTCATGAGCACCAACATGGAGAACGGAAGTGTGGGTGGCACTGCTACATGTCTCTGATGCTTGTTCATTCACCCCAGCACCAGGCAGAGGGTCAGGCTTGTGATCAACCCCATAGCCAGGTCTGGGGAGTACACTTAGGTCCATAACCACTGCTCCTCCTGAACTTCCCTGGTGGCCCAGAAGGTCCCTCAGAGAACAGCCAACTGCCACAATCAGAAATGGACCCTTACTCCCTCTTCTCCTTGTTCTAACCCTGTTAAGTCTCTAAGGTGGGGCTAAGAAGCACCTAAAAGCTATGTTCTGAGTATGAGAACATCTAACTTGTCCCAAGACCTTCAGGGCAATTGCAATCACTGCCAAGATGCCCCCTGCCCTGTCTTCCAATGCCTCTGCCCAACCACGGTTCCTCAAGAGCCATGCGGGTGACAGCTCCTAAGGCACCCAGTCAAGAGCACCCAGCTCTACTATGAAGGCATTCTGACCTTGAGAAGCATCCTTTCACCAGGCAGAGGTGTCTCCCTCCTGCCTGCATAGCTCCACATCCCGTTGTCTGGCAAAGCTTGTGCCTTGGGGGCTATGTCTGGGAATCCCCAGACCCAAGCAGCAGCACAGAGGTAGGAAGACAGGAACGCATGGAGACCAGCTGTCCCTTAGGTCCTTTGCTCTGTCATCCTACAGCTGCTCGCCTTGCCTCAGGGTAGCTGGACTGGAGTCACAGGGACACTTGTAGTAGTCACTGCATTAAATATGCTCCTCCACCTGGTCAATCCTAGAACTCAAAACACAGAGGGCTGCCCTCTTGGTCATCTCAAGGGGTCCTTAGTTGCTAGTCTGGGCTTTGAGCCCTCTCTTCACTGGCCAATGACCAAAGTTGGCTTCCTCACCTATTAGTATCAAAAAGATGATGGACACAAAGCATCCAGTGCTGTCCCTGTCTCCAGTTTCAGACACAGGTCCAATCCTTGGGTGCTCAGCTTCCATCCATTCTCCTTGGCACTGAGATCAGTCTCTTCTCACCACCCTCTGTTCTTACCCTGGTCAGTCCCTTATGGAGTGCACCCTTGAACTGTCACTGCCTCCCCGACCAACCTCACAGCCCTCAACCATTCCAACCAAGATCCCACACAGACCCTCCTAGGGCAGGCACCATAGCATGGCATGATGCAATCAGAGAGAAGGGTAGGGCAGACCCACTGCTGGGGAAGACCCACTACAAAGAGCTGCGGCTTTGCCCAGGGTGCTCACATGTGACCCCTCAAAGTCATCAGGCACTGAGGGTTGCAGAGACATCTCTTGCTCAACTCTCATTTCTCCCTCAGAAAGGGAGGTCAATGGCCATGTTTACAGGACAGGGAGATACAACACTGTGACAGAGGCCTTGAAACACCACCTGGGTGAGAGGGCTGCTTCCCATATCCCTCACTTCAGGGAAGAATAGGCACTCTCAGATAGTCTGCTTCTTGGGGAAGTGTCAAGATTACAGGGGTGACAACGGAAGCAACAGATGGTGCTGGGGATAAAGCCGAGATGGGGGGGTGGGGTGACTGGCTGGGAAGAATGCCAAGCATGAGGCTGCCTCACGTTTCTTCCTCCCCCCTCACATCTCACTTTCCCCAGGCCTGATAAGGTCCCTCACCATGGAGTCTGAATCTTGCATCATGAGGTTCTGATAGGATTAAACAGGAACTGGCCCTCAGGGCAGGAAGAGGTTAGCTTCAGAGTCAGGGACCAGTAAGGAAAAGAGACCAAGCAAGAGTGGACAGGAGTCTGACGCACAAGGAGAAAGAGGCAACAGAAACTCCTGAGGTGTTTCCTGCCCCCGACATGCACATACTTCAGGCATCAACCCAAACCCCATGGTTGATCTAGAGCTGAGCAGGGCCCAGTCAAGGGTAAAGGCTGCTGGGGATGTGGGACACACAATCCTGCTACATCTTGATCTCAAAGGAACCCAGCACATCTTGATCTCAAAGCACAATTCTGTATGCTCTTCTGAGCTCCAGGTCAAGACAGTGCCCAAGCCCTTCAGGGCTGTTCTAACCACTGTGCTAACCAGAGGGGCAGTGCAGACCTACCATAGCCACATCCAGACCCTGGAGCTGGTAAGACACCTGAGACATCTCCAAACACACCAAGACTACAATTAACCTTCCACAAACTCTTTGACAAGTCAGTGTGGTGGTGCCCAATTTGCAGCAGGATAAGGAAAAAGCAAGATAAGAGATTATTTTCCTGGAATGACAAGACATGAGGGGGAGAATGGAGTCCAGGCTCCAAAATTCAGGCCAAACTCCACCCAAGATCTCCACCTAAATTCAACCCTGTCCAAGTCTTCCCAAGAAGCTGATGACCCAGAGCAGAGGGTGTGGTAAGCAGCCATCCCTCCAGTTCAACCTGGCACAGTACTTAGGCTCCATGCTCTTAGCTCACAGTGCACTCTCAGTGCCTCGTGCACTGAGAGATAATAACACCCAAGCTTCTCACAGGAATGGTCCAAGAGCAAACATAAAGAGGCCCTCCCAGATCACTGCTGTGTAGGCAGGCCTCTCAGTTGATCCTCTAAGAACTATCTGGACAAACATCAATGGAAGGAAGCCCTTCTAGAAAGTGCAACATGGGGCAAACATGTTCTCTGCTGCCTTCTCACACACAGAGGATCAGTCTTTATGTCCACATAAATAGTAAGTATCATGTGTCATTTATTGTGTCCTTACCATGTACCCAACACTGCTCAAGTTCTTCATCTGAATTCTCTCACTGAATCCTCACAGTAACCCAATAAGAAATAATGTCTTTTATCCTTTTATACAGCTAAGATCAACAAGGGGTTAATAACTTGCTCAAGGTCAGATGACCAACACATAGCATATAAGATTCAAATCAGGCCGTCTGATTCTGGTTACCCTACATACCACTCCCACCTACAAGATCAACTGCTAGAGCAACCTCTAGCAACAGACAAGAACCAGACATAACTTTCTGGTCAGCTGGGCACAGAAAATGCACACAGACACGTACAAGTACACATTGGTCTCAGCCTCCAGCGGGTCTATCAGGATTCAGGAACTGCCTTCCTCCAGTATATAAATTCCAATTCGCTACACAGGGGTGAAGTGGATTTCAGATTCACCCAGCCTCTGAATCTTAGTTAAATTTACTTAACTGATACATGCCTCCCCCCCACCAAGGGAAATAAAACACCCAGTCTATACATTATGAAACCATGAGCTCCTGCTTAGTTATGCATATTTCCAAAGTAGACCAACAAATGTATTTTCAGATTAAAGGGGAAATTTACATATATAAATTCAGATGACAGTATTTATAGCATTAATTACATAAGTCCTGGCTCCCTTATTTAGCCCCAGAACCAATTCGTTATCGGTCACATAGTCAGAATTCCCCCCGGCCCTCCCCTCCCTCCCTTTCCTCTCATCTCCCTCCTCCCGTTCCAGCCGACCAGGGCCTCACTTGCTGGCCAACAGGACACAGCTCCCTTCACTGTCACAGCCTAGCCTCTCAGACACACCCAGATCCAGCCTTAGACACCAAGGGACATACAGACACAACCCCCAAAGGGCCTCCCTCCCCCGGATGAATTATAAAAACCTTTAGGAAGTTGACTCTGGCCTGACTCAGGTCCAGAGAGACCCCTGCAGGGACCACCAAAAATGTTAGCCCAAGAGAAGGCAGACCCAGACTGAGCCCAAACACCCAATGGGCTGAATCTGGAATCACTCCCATTCCAGGGGAATGGCTGCCGCAGACCCGACCACTGAGGCCTGACCTGTCGGGGTCGCATCCAGGATCCCGACGCGGGGAGGAAAGTGGAGGGGAGAAGAGGAAGAAAAGTGGGCGCAGGGTCTTCAGGATCCAAGTGTGCAACTACCCTGAGCGCTTTGGGGGGACTCCCTGGATCCTTAGGGCTTCATCCCCACCGTTTGTGTCCATCCAACAGCACCTGCGCGGCTAGGAATCTTTCCCAGTTGTGCAGAAAGAAAAACCCTGGGAGATGGGGGTAGAGAGTACCCCGGATCCTTTCCTCTGGCCTCCGGGATCCAGGTCTATCTTCACACCTGCCCAGAGCCAGGCGGGTCTTTGCTTCTTCCCAAGAAGGGGGTTTGCCTCGCCAGCCACCGGGCGAATCGCCCCCGCCCGACTCCCCGAGACCCCGGGCTAGCGCGGCCGAGAGCCGGCTCCAGTGTTCCCGAGCCCGCTGGGCGTCGAGGCCCGGCCGCGCGGCGCTGACAGCCCGCCTAGCGCCCCCCGGCCAGCTGCAGGGCGGCCCCCTTCAGCGCCTCCCGCGCGCGCCGCTGCCACCAGGGCCCTCACCGAGAAGCGTTCCAGGTCAGTGGCAGCCATGGTGAGCTCCGCACCGGGCGGGCGGGCTGCAGAGAGCGCCGGGGCCGCGACGGTGACAAGCCGGCTGCGGGACGCGCTCCGCCCGGGCGGCTGCGGCTGAATGGATCCAATATGGCCACTTCCTGGAAACTCCCCTTGGCGGCGGCGGCGGGAGAAGCTGCGGAGCCGCCCCCGCCCCCGCCCGCGGGACCGGCCTCTCCGCCCGGCCCGGCGAGCGCAGCGGAGCCCTGTCGCTGGGACCGCCGGGGGTCTCCGCGGCGAGGCGGGAGGTGCCAACTGCGGGGGCTGCTGGGACTTGTAGTCCGCGATTTGGGGGGCCCGGACGTCTGTCTGGGGGGCTGGGGCGGGTGCCCAGCGGCCTGCCGCGTGTCCCTGGGAGCCTGGGGTCGAGTCGCGGTGGGAAGTGTCTTGGGCCCCCGCGCTAGGAAGCCCGGAGTGTGGGGAATAGAGAGGAGTGTTGTGCGCTTCCTGGGGGCTCCCCGCTCCAAGCTGCCTAGGCACGCTGGACCTGCGAATGTACTGGAACCACCCACCAGAGTGCAGACGGGCTGCAAGCGGCCGTCTGGGTCCTGGAGGGGCCGCTTCAGCCTCGTCTGCCAGTATCTTGGGTCCCACCTGATGCTCCCGCCAGAGCTAGGGCGGGAATCCGGGCAGGACCGGCGCAGCCGGCCGGGCGGCCTTCCCGGGCAAGGGACCAGCCTCTCTGGCTTCTTGCGCAATGTATGCGCAGGATGCGCAGTTCGGACCAGAAATCGTGCAATAGAAAACAGAGCTCAACGGTAAAAACATCATGTTGCTAGTGACCATCACCTACTGTCCCAAGAGTTTGGAATAGCATATTAATGGCATTCTGGATCTTTGCAGAAGTCCACCGCTCCCAGTGTATGAACATTTTCTCTGCTAAGCTCCCTATTCAAAACGTGCACAAAACTCAGAAAACTAGCACCTATGCCCAAGCCAGAGGCTTCAAGGGGCTCTGTGTTCTTCTCACTATCCGTACTAAATACAACTCCAAAACCCCTGAAACTCTCCTTTTCTTTCCGTTCTTTCTGCATTACTCTGGTTTCTCTTTGGTAACATGGCAGGGTTTGCTTCTTGATCCTCCATTGGCCTCATCCCAGGTGTGTCCACCCTCTAATCCCTTAAGAAACAACCTTCCATCCCAATCTGGACTTGGCACACCCCTCTTTAAGAGGAGTTGCCTCCCTGCCCCAGACCTTCTCACCCTAAGGTGACTTCCCCTTCCTTTCTCTCCCTAGAAAACAGTAGCTTATCACCCAGGTGAACTGACATCCCATCCTGCTGGACTTTCCTGACATATAATCACTTGGTTCCTCTCTCTATCTTGCTGTGTGGCTGTTTCTTGGACATTTTTGTGTATAAGCAGTGGTTAGGTGAGGTGAATCTGTGGCAAACCTTCCTAGTTGGAATCCTGCCTTCACCCCTTGCTAGTTTTTTAATCTTACTTAGGCAAGTTACTTAATTTTGCTTCCCTTACCTTGCCCTAAAAGTAAAGATACTATCCATAATATCTATATCACAGGATTAAATAAGGTAAAATAAGTAAAGGGCTGTAAACTGTAGTTGAATATAGTGTTTAATAATATATCTTGGGCTGGGGATGTGGCTCGAGCGGTAGCGCGCTCGCCCGGCATGCGTGCAGCCGGGGTTCGATCCTCAGCACCACATACCAACAAAGATGTTGTGTCCGCCGAGAATTAAAAATAAATATTAAAAAAATTAAAAAAAAAAATAATAATATATCTCTATAAGCTCAGAAGTGGAAGGGAGAGAGGGAGGGAAAGAGAGAGAGAGAGAGAAGGAAGGAAGGAAGGTAGGTAGGTATGGTGAATGAATGGCTGATCAATATTGATTTGATTATCCTAGATCTTTTTTGCTATTTCCTCTTAAGTGCCAAGAAGGCACTCCCGGCTACCATTTTCTGCATCACAACTCTTGGGATCTGCCCTAAATTGTTTTTAAAATGGTCATTATCCCTACTTGGGCATATCTCAAAATACCTACTCCTTGAAGTTACAGCCAGTGGCTATGAGAAGGAAAAACCCAGATTCCAGCTGATTTCCTTCTCTTGGTATATGTTCAATTTACCAGGAAAATTTACTCCTATTTTCCAAACCCCAGATTTCTTTCTCTTTGTATGCTGCTGCTGGTCAGAACTTATGAAGGAGTGAGAATTATCTATAGGGACTCAAAGGTGAGTATAACGATCATGTCTCACATTGCAAAGTGTTATTTCTTATAATAGCATTTCCAAGTGTTTCTTGTACTCCAAGGGGAATTTTAACAGGAAAGATTGATTCCATTGTCAAATAACCATGGGGAATATTGAGTTCCATACAAGAATAAAGTTTTTGTGGAAAACTTCCCTAACTCAAGTTCATAAAAGACTTTCCCTCCCTTTTTTCCTTTCTCCTCTCCTCCTCCTCCCTCTCCTCCTCCTCCTCTTCCCCCTCCTCCTCTCCCCCCTCCTCCTCCTCCTTATTCTTCTCTTCCCCCGCTTTTCTCTCTTTTTCCTTTGATGCTGGGTATCAAACCCAGGACTTCACACATGCTAGGCAAGTGCTGTACCATCAAGTTACATCCCCAGCCCTTTTGCTTGACTTTGAATGGCTTGACCATTATGGTCTAGCATAGTGTTACTGAACCTGCATTCCAGGCAGCAAAAGGAAATGAAAGTAATACAGAGAAAATGAGCAAACATTCTCAAATCTTTCCAGAAGCTGCCACATGGTGCTTCTGTTTACATCCCATTCATGAGAACTAAGAAATAGGGTTCTTTGCTGCTCATTGCATGCACAGCTAGAACTTCCTTAAATATTAGAAAAGGAGAGGAGATATTGGAAGACAGAAGCAATATCTGCCATATCTGGTTCTGGATGGTGAGATGTCTGAAAAATTTTTCCTGACACTTTAACATTTTATTTGTTTATTTGTTGGAGAATTAAAACAAAAAAAATGACAAGCAAGAAAATAATTAATCAGACAACACCATTCAGAATTAATCAGAGATAATTTCTTATCCTATGCTTTCCTTTTTAATAAAAATTACATGATTTTATAAAAATGATATATGGACACTTTAAATAATTTTAACAATACAGAAAAGTTTGAATTGTTCCAATGCCATCATACAGAAATGCCCATCATGAACAATACATTTCAGAAAGCTTTCTGAGAATATTTACATGCCAGAGGAAAGATAATAGATATTTTAAAGAAATGTGGGCCATAATACAGATGCTATTTAAATAAATGTATTACACTTAATTTTACTTGAAGTTGAAGTGAAACTGAAGGAGGAGTTGAACTTCAAAGAATGTTTCTTGACCACAAGAAATATTACTTCCTAAGAGACTGGGGCTATAGCTCAGCGGTGGAGCACTTGCCTCACACGTGAGGCACTGGCTTTGATCCTCAGCACCACATAGAAATAAATGAAGATATTGTATCCATCTACAATTAAAAAATAAATTAAAAAAAGAAATATTACTTCCAAAAAGATACCTCTGAGGTTAAACAAAAATTGTGAAAAACAATGTTACACATTGTTTTTATGTTAGACATTTAAATTATGTGTATGTGTGTATGTGTGTGTGTTCATTGCTCTGGAAAATTAGTTTTTGTGATTCTTCCCATCTACCCTGCTCCTGCCTCCTGGCTTTGTTATTTGTTATTATTACAATATCTAGGCTTACAACAATCATATTTTGCTCTGTAAACACTATTTTATAGTTACTTAGCAGACATTTATTGTTGGTCTTTTTTACAAAACCTTTTTCAGTTGCAAGTTCTTTATTTCAATTAATCTTTTTTTAAAAAAAAATATTTATTTTTTAGTTGTAGTTGGACACAACACCTTTATTTCACTTATTTATTTATTTTTTTAATGTGGTGCTGAGGATCGAACCCAGGGTCTCGTACGTTCGAGGCAAGTGCTCTACCGCTAAGCCACAACCCCAGCCCCTCAATTAATCTCTTAATGGCCTGAATTTCATTGTTTAGCTATTTTTTCCAAGAAGAATTAAGTATGTTTAAGAATGTCTACCTATTGCCTCTTTGCAGGAAGCATATCTTAGCTGGGTATAATATTCTTGATGGGCAGACTTTCCCATTTTGCAAGAATGTTATAAAAGATGGTAGATTTTGCTCCTTTCTCTTCTAGGAAGAAGTCAAACCAACCTCCTCAACACATACACACACACACACACACACACATTTATTTTGGCAGGTGTAGGAGGAAGGAACTTTTTTCTTCTTTTGTCCTTTGTTTCCCTTTTATCGATCATTATATTTTGTTCCCATTTGTTTTAATCATTTTCTTGTCATTTGTTTTGGTGTGGCTCTGTTCAGAGTTTTTTAATACTGCTGAAACAGAGTGATAAGAGAAAGGGTCTTAGTGACCATCATCCCACTGTTTGAGGCCAGTTTGGTTTTCCCTCTGAGCTAAGTGCAAGGCTGGGTCTTTGGATTCTGTACAGTTTTAAGTATTCTGAAGGGAAGGAAGACTTTGGAAGAGTTTGGTCAAAGCAGAGTGCAGACTTTGTTGGAACACCTAGGCATGCTCCTGTCCTGAAGTTCTGTTTAAAGTCCTGTACAAGGCTCATGCCACCTGATTGGGGATAGAGAGGAGGACACTATAATTCTCCCCCAAAAGGGGGATAACCCAGGCCTTAGATCACTGTCCCTATCTGGAGTGTTGTTCTGGAGCCTGTATTTCTATTAGTCAAGACAGCTGGGTAGACCAAGCTCTGCTCTATCCAGTCTCCCGAGCTCTTCCAGAAAAGGAAGAATAAGAGCATGATTCATCCCTGCTTCTTTTTTAGGTGCAGGAGCAGTAGATAGAACACAGGAGTTTGTCAATTTCTGGGCATTGAGGATAGGATAGGGAGCACAGAGAGATGTTCTTTGCAACTTCTGGTCACTCCGGGATCCTCCATATCTTTGTTTGGATGCTATTTTCGAGGCATACTGTATTGGTCAGTAATAGTAAATCTCCCCCTTGGTTTTATATGCTTTTATTTCATTAGGAATTGAGAACGAGAACTATGGGGAGGCCCTAATCCACTACCTATCCTGGAAGTGCCTACACTTTTTTAAAGCAACATTTGCTGTCTCTGACTTCCAGGTCTGACTTGTGTCAACAGCTGCAAAAATAATACAAAGCAAGGGGAGACCTGAAGAACCTGCTAGGTCCTAGGCACTGAGTTCACAAGTCCACACGGCCTCCCAGATGGGCAAACTTTCCCATTTTGCAAAATATGGTTCTTAGAACCCATATTTAGGGATTATAGTCAAATGGCAATACTGCCAGGTTGAGGCCTAGACCAGAAGTCCTGGCCTGATGGAAAGCTGGCCAGAGGTAAAAGACCATGTTCTGACACCTTTTGCCAGGAAAACCGCCAGAATTTGCACCAAGATTTGGTGTGGGAGCTGTGTAGCACCAGCTGTGTAGCACCAGGTGTGTGTGTGTTTTGGGGGGGCGGGGGGTAGCCAGTAGCAAACAGCCCTTCCCTAGCCACATAGCTTTCTATTTGTCCTCTGCCTCAGAGTGCCAGGGTGTACCCTGATGTAGCTGGGAGAGACTGCATGCCTTCCTGCTTTCCACCAGAGAATTTGGCATGGAGACCCTGAAGATAGTACTAGGGATTCCTTGGAAAGCCCTGGAAATGAGAATCTCTGCCTCTTCTCACAGAAGAGGATCCCCTTGTACTTGGATCCCTGGGTCCCCTGAGCGAGACCTGATGCATCCACAGTTCCAAGGATGCATCCAAGTTTTGAGGAGCTTAAATCTAGTAGAATGTAGAAGGTTTTCCTAAAAAAAAAAAAAAAGCACAGTTATATAGACAAAGTGGATATGGAAGTAGTTAGTTATTTAGACCGAGAAAAGGAAGGGATGCTTGCAAGTGAGAGCCCTGGAAATCATGCTCAGTTTCATGGTGTTCCTGAGGTCCAAGCCACCCTCAGTAAATAAGCCACACAGACACCCAAGAATCCCCAGTCCCAGAAGTTGCAGGGATCCCTGAAGCAACTCCACGGTCCAGAGCTGCCGCTCTGGACCAGAAACCCCACTCCAAGCTTGGCTTGGAGAAACGGGACAGGATTGACATCAACTTCATAAGGAGGAGTTCCACACAATCGTCCAGAGAATCTTTCCAGGGACCTGTCCCGCTGGAATTCTGGGCCTCACTAAGGTACAAGACTTCTTCCCTTTCAAGTTAGTCATAGCCAAAAAGAACTTTCCTGGGCAGGGGGGTAGGGGGATATGTCAATTGTCTAGCAACCACAATTTATATACAGGACTGTATGATACTCACATTATGGAGGTGACCAGGTGATGCACAGCTGGCTGGCCAGCCCATTTCAGTGTGGCCTCCATCCTGGCAGCCTTGAGTAGGCAGGATACATGCAGGTGAGAGGAAGCCCCACTTGGTGACATTGCTGGGCAGAGATGAGAAAGTTAAAATCTCTCACTTTTCTTGGGAAAATGTGACCTTCGAAGAGCATGAGAAGTGGAGAGAGAAAGAATGCTTCAGATTGTACAAAGCACTAAAGAAAGCCATTAAGGAAGGAGTCACTTAACTAACAAGAGGCAAGACTCAAAACCCTGCAGAGCAATGGTTTTCTAACTGGGCCCAGATGAGCTGTGGGAGACAGAGAAAGAGCCCAGTGGGAGGGACTCTACCCCCTCCCCAAACAGCTCCACTCCATCTGCTTTATAAATTAGGGTCTCATTTCAACAAACGTTCTTCGGCAGCTAAAAATATGTCTGAAAACTATGTCTCTGGGGAGAATTTATTCAGACAGACAAAACGGGTCTGGAAAAGGCTGCTGCTGGGAGGAAACGGGGAAACCACTAAGAGGGAGTTAGGAGACAGAGGTCGAGTTTCCCCTGGCTCCGAGGGGTTGGCTGGGGTGATTGGAAGAAAATTCAAGGGAACCAAGAGAAATTATTCTAACTTGAAGTAGGAGTAGAAATAACAGCAAATAAGCAAGAAGGAGAACTCACACACACAAGGATAGAGCCGACTGGCTGGGGGACAAAACTAGACAAAGCAAAGGATCTGAATAATGTATAGAAAGCCATATAGATGATGATGAACTTTCTCTTAATTTGGTTCACACTCCTGGATTTCCAAGAGTGCCTAGGATGCCTGCTGCAGTGAGAGGCTTGTGAGGGAGGGGTAACAAGAAGCCTTTGGGAACATGGAGAAGGTTCCAGGGAATACTCCTCTATTCCTTGATGTGTGGCAGAACTACTGCTGCAGATGTGTTATAGGCCCCCATGGGCGGGATGGTAGAATAATGGCTGCCCCCCAAATGTCCACCTCCTAATCCCCAAAACTTGAGAGCATCTTACTTTGCGTGGCAAAAGGGATTCTGCAAATGTGATTAAGTTAAGGAATTTGAGAGGGGGAGATTATCCTGGATCATCTGAGTGGACATGATATCACCACAGGGGTCTGTGTAGGAGGGAAACAGGAGCATCACAGGGGATGCAATGATGGAAACAGAGGCAGGTCAAGAGACTTGAGCAGCTTCTACAACTGAAAAAGGCAAGGAAATGGGTTCTGCCCTAGAGCTTCCAGGAACACAGCCCTGCCAACACCTTGGTTTTGGCCTGGTAAGCAGTTAGCAGTCTAAAATTCTCCAGAACTGTAAGATAACAAGTTTGGTTGTCTAAAGCCACAGGTCTTGTGGTAAGTTGTTATAGCAGCAAGAGGAAACGAATACAGATGGCACCATGTGCTCTCTGAACCCAAGTTGTCAGAATTTTAATGCCAGGGTCACCACTTGCTGGCAGAGTTATCTTACATTCTGTGCCTCAGTTTCCTCATGTACAAAGTCAGTATAATAATAATTGCCACCTTATATGGTTATTATAAGGTTAAATGTGAAGTGCTTAGAACCCTTTCTGACAGCATACGCTTTCCAATAAATGTTAACTATTATTAATATTAGTGTTATTTTAAATTATCATATCAAACTTACTTTTGCCACCCTGCTTTCATATTTTCCAACCTTGGACTCAGAAATGAAACTCAGTCATAAGACAAAGACTGATTTCAGTGACACAGAATTTAAGACTGAATGCAAACACTCATTCACTCATTCAATGAAGTATTTGTTGAGGGGTGCTTTAGTCCTTTTTGTAATTGCTACCACAAAATACCTGACACTATGCAATGTATTTTAAAAAGTGGTTTGTGGGCCAGGTGCGGTGACACATGCCTGTAATCCCAGAGGCTTGGGAGGCTAAGGCAGGAGGATCGCGAATTCAACGTTAGCCTCAGCAAAAGTGAGGCACTAAGCAACACAGTGAAACCCTGTCTCTAAATAAAATATAAAATAGGGCTGGGGAAGTGGCTCAGTAGCCAAGTACTCACCCTCAAAAAAAAAAAAATTGGTTTATGTTGCTCATGATTCTGGTGGCTGCAGGGTCCAAAGAGCATGACACTACCATCTTGGCCAGGGCCCCCTGGCTGTATTACAACACAGTAGAGATGCAGATACTGGTTGTGGGCTACCTGGAGTAGCCTCCCCTTATAACAACCTGCTCTCAGGAGAACTAATCCAGTCACAAGAGACTTGACCCACTCTTGCAAAATAGGATTAATCCATTCGCGAGGAAGCCTCCATGACCTTCCATTAGACCTTACTTCTTTTTTTTTTTTGTACCAGGGATTGAACCTAGAGGCACTTAACCACAGAGCCATATCCCCATCCTTTTTGTATTTTATTTAGAGACAGGGTCTCACTAAATTGCTTAGAGTCTTGCTAAATTGCTGAGGTTGGCTTTGAACTTACAATCTTTCTGCCTCAACCACCCCTCCCCAACCACTGGGATTATAGGCACTTGCCACCGTGCCCAGCTAGGTCCCACCTCTTAAAGATTCTACCACCTTTACTTTGCTACACTGGGGAGCCACACTTCCATCCAGCACATGAACCTTTGGGGGACAAACCACATCCCAACCATAGCAAGAGTCTATTATGTAGCAACCACCGTTTCAGATGCTGAAGACAAGGGAAGAGAGGAAAGGCATTGAAGGACTTCCTCCTTGCATTACTCTAGCCATTTGTCAAGAAAGAAAAGCTTTTCCAGATACCTCCCTAAACGTTTCCCCTGGGGTCTCATTGACTGCACAGAAGTTTCAAGATCTCCAGAGGTATGCCCAGACTGATGCAATGTGTGTTGCCTGCATAGTGAGAATATTTAAATCTGCTAGAAGGCAAGAAAAACAACAAAGTAGTAGGCAAAATTCAGAAGATGTGTTAAGTATAGATATTAAATTATTAACTTGTGAGATATGCTAGACACAGAATGAATGAAACATATGGGTGTTAAACATAGATTTTAAAAAAAGATAGAAGGCTGGGGTTGTGGCTCAGCAGTATAGCGCTTACCTAGCATGCAAGAGGCCTTGGGTTTGATCCTCAGCACCACGTAAAAATAAATAAAATAAAGGTATTGTGTCCAACTACAACTAAAAAATAATTAAAAAAAAAAAGATAGAACACACAAGGGTTACTTGTAGATAGGGATTGAAACACCCCAAGGTAAAGATCATGTCACATCGACAGCTGTAACAATGACTCTCCCCCACACACTATGATCCCTTTCTGGCCCCTCCTGTGCTCTTTCCTAGCTGTGTGGTGGTCAGTGATATGTGTTAGCTACAGCCAGGCATATTTGTACCGGTTTCTCTGACAGAGCACGTGTCAGCTCTAGGCAACTTCTGACTGTTCAGCCACTTTGTTCAATGTTGACTTTTGTTTTCAAAACCACATTGTTGGTGGGGACAGATGATGTGGAAGAGGGACTTAGGGCAGGCAGCGTGTGAACATAGGATTCAGGCAGTGTGTTCCTTACATCCCACTTATACCATGTCCTGACTAGGTTAATCTGCCCCATCCGTGTCCCCTAGTCTCGCTGTAAGTTTGAAATGGAATCAATAAACTGAGTGATGTAAGCATCTTAAACTGGTCCAGGAGTCTGTCTATTCATGACCTCCCGGCACTTGCCTGATGGAGAACTTGAAGGCTACATTGTAACAAGATAATTCCACACATGAAGATAAAGCTCTGTTCTCTGGGGCTGGGCACATTGCTATCTCAACAAGACTTTAGTCCTTAATGTTCAACAGGAGACACGGAGAATGGCTGTTAGGTAGGAGATTGAAGGCACAAGAGCTCACTTCATCCAGTCTTCTGACTCCAGGTCCGGTTCACTGAATTCTTATTTTATTTATTTATTTATTCATTCATTCATTCATTCATTCATTCATTCATTCATTCATACCAGGGATTGAACCCAAGGATGCTTAACCACTGAGCCACATCCCCTACCCTTTTATTATTTATATTTTTAATTTACACACAGGGCCTCACTAAGTTGTTTGGGCCTCCCTAAGTTGTTTGGGCCTCCCTAAGTTGCTGAGCCTGGCTTTCAATTCACCATCCTCCTGCCTCAGCCTCCTGAGTTGCTAGGATTACAGGTGTGCACCACCACTCCTGGGCCTCATTCATTTTAATAAAGGAAAGAGTTGTTTTGTTCTGATAAATCACAGATTGGGGCCTTTATAGTTTGTTATTATCTGTGACATTCCTCTTGGAAGGGGGTTGTCTGGCTCACTTCTCAGCATCCTGTTAGCCCAGGCTATTAGGACTGTAGAAGTTTCTGGACTGTGTTAATCAGCTTTTCATTACTGTGATGAAAACAGCTGAGATAATCAGCTTATGAGGAGAAAAAGGTTGTTTTGGCTCATGGTCTCAGTCCATGATTACCTGTCCCTGTATATCATGGTGGGAGCATTGGATGAAGGAGCCCTATTCACCTCAAGGCCACCAGGAAATGGGCTCAGGTCCTAATACCCCATTCACGGACACAAACCCAGTGACCTAAATTCCTTCCAGTAGGCCCCACTTCCTAAGCACCACAGACTGGTGACCAAGTCTTTAACACATGGGTCTTTGGGGGACATTCCAGATTCAAATTATAACAATGACTGGCTGAACACTGAGGTTATTTAGTCATTTACACAACAAAGGTTTACTGAGTACTTGGGCATGAGGATGGATACCAGAGTTCAGAGTTCAACAGGAGAGCAAACATAATAATTATTAATTATAATACATATAGCTCAACTTAGACATCCCTTTAAGAGTCTGCCCTCAGCAAAGCAAAATGAGTCGGATAACAGGGTGCAAACACCAGCGTTATGAAGCCCAAATCCTGAGCCGCCCTATACCAGCAACCCGCTCACATCTTTCACTGTCTGTCTTCGCCTTATTCTCCCTTGGCTCTGTCTCCCAGCCTGCCTCGTGTGATATTACTGCAGTTTTCGAATGGCCTCGAGAACCCCATATGCAACTAACACCATTGCTTCTGCTTCCCTGGGCACAGCCTCCTACTGAAGGCCTGCTGAGGATACCTGATGGCTCAGCCTGACTCTTGCCCTCCCAGGGTGGGCTCTGCGCTGGTGAATCCACACCCCCTGCACAGGATGTCCTGATGGGCCAAACACAAATCAGGAAGTTCACAGACATGGTACCCGCTGCCAGGCACCCAGAAGACGATGGGAGGAGTGATGGAGGGGAGGAGAAGATGTCCCTGGGTATGACATTTGGGCTGAGGCTTACACACTAATTTGTTCTGGTCAGCAGCAGCTTCAGACACAAAGGAGGAGCCCACCCAAGGCATAAACACCCTCCAGGAATGAAGCCAGAGCCTCGGGGAGCTACACAAACCCTTCCAAGCCACCACTGAGAGAATGACAGCAGGCCAACTCACATTACAAACAACCCATCTGCTTTCTCGGCATGTTCCTGAGCTGCCCAGAGTTGCATGAGGGGGAAAAAAAAAAAAGTCTTACAGCCCTGCAAGCCTGACAGCACTCCATCCTGACAGCGCCATGCTCAGCAGAGCTCCTGGAGTTGCTTGGAAATCCTGCCTGCATTCCTAGTCACCCCCTATGGTTGTTGACCCAAATATTAATCACTCTGCCCTGTTTTGTCCCCCTTCACACTCAGCTGATATGGTGGCCTCATTTTTATGGAGAAAAATCCACCTAGTCAACAAACATTAACTAAAGGCCTACTGTGTGCACTAGAGCCACGGGGACAAAGCAGGCCTGGTTCTTGCCCTCATAGTCAGAAAAGTAAAAATGGGCATGCTGTGCTATATCTGAACTGCCAGGCACAGTCTAAAGCCCTTCCTGAGGCCACCTCCCTCCTCTCACCCAGCCCAAGACTTGTGAGATACAGCTGCCTGGACCCCAAGGAAGACGTGGCCCAGCTCTTCTGTGGAGGTAGTTCCCTCTTACAGGCTCTGTTGTTCCTTCTTTTCCCCACAGCTAAACTCTCTCTTTCCTTTCGTCTCCTGAGTTCTTATCAAGCCAATACCCTCAAGTCTCCTCTACCTAAGAAGGCTTGTGTCTGACCCTGTCTCCATCAGGACTTCTCTTTATCTCTCTCTCTCTTTCCTGTGCAACCTCTTGAAAGAGAGATCCACTCTTCAACTTGTGTCTTTTGTCTTCATACCTCTGAAGAAATTGTTCTTGCTGAGGCCACCAATGTCCTGTTATTGGCCAAATCGAGTGGCATATTCTCCTTCTCTTTCTCCTTCTTTTTCTAGTACTAGGGATTGGAACCCAGGATGTTCTACCACTGAGCTCCATCCCAGGTCCTTTTTATTTTTTTTTTTTATTTTTTTTTTAAATATTTATTTACTTTTTTTAGTTTTCGGCGGACACAACATCTTTGTTTGTATGTGGTGCTGAGGATCCAACCCGGGCCGCACGCATGCCAGGCGAGCGTGCTACCGCTTAAGCCACATCCCCAGCCCATCCTTTTTATTTTTTATTTGGAGACAGAGTCTTGCTATGTTGCTGAGGCTGGCCTGGAACTTGCAATCCTCCTGCCTCAGTCTCCAAGGTAGCTGGGATTACAGGCCTACTCTGCTGCACCTGGCTCAATTCTCATGCTATTTCTTTCACACTGGACTCAGCCCCTGTTACTTTCTCTGTGGCATTGTATATACTCATTGAGAGGGGAAAAGCCAAATCTATAAGTATATACAAAGGAAAAACCAGGAGATCCCTGTCCCTGCCCCTTACACCATTTCCTGTGTCAACACATCTTTTTAGACATTTGTCCATGCATAAGAAAAGTAGAATTCATACACATTTAGTGTTTTTTTTTCCAGTGCTGGGGATTAAATCCAGGGGTGTTCTACCACTGAGCTATATCCTCAACCCTTTTTATTTTGAGACAGGTCTTGCTAAGTTGCAGAGGCTGGCCTAGAACTTAAAATTCTCCTGCTCAGATTCCCAAGTCACTGGAATTACAGCATATACCACCACACCCAGTTAGTTTGGATTTTTTCTTTCTTTTTTTCTTTTTGTACTGGGGATTGAACCCAGAAGTACTTACTCACTGAGCCACATCCCCATCACAGTTGGGTTATTTTTAAAACATGAAAGCTATACCTGTGGTTTTACAAGCTCTATCTCAATACCCAACTCCCCACAGTGGGCCTGGTTCTAGCCCCCCACTTTGTAAGGAG
Organism: Marmota marmota marmota; assembly: GCF_001458135.2. NCBI lineage: Eukaryota > Metazoa > Chordata > Mammalia > Rodentia > Sciuridae > Marmota > Marmota marmota. The sequence goes on from NW_025999869.1 coordinate 23,766,805, forward strand.
AATTGTTAGCTATAGGAAGCTCTCAAGAGCCACTGACCTGGATATCTCCCTCACATCTAGACTCTGCACCCATCAAAACTTTAACCTAAGTTTCTGGGTTTATAATCTATTTCTGGACCATGGAAAGTTTTACCTAGTTTGAGTATACCTCTAACTTCTGAATTCTCTCTTTCTTTGCTTATCTATCATTACCTTGAGACAAAACAAAACAAAACATGAACTTTCAATGTCAATGTTTTAGTTCAGTAAGAGATTCTATTAAAGCATAAGTCAGATCTATGGCCTGTAAAGTTATATAGTTATACATGATCTGAGCTCCCTCAATACTTCACTGATACTTTGCTTTCTCTGTTCCAGTCACACTGGACTCTGCTGTCCCCTGAGCACTCCTAGCCCTACCTCGCATGGGCCTACCTAGACATCCAGGTAGCTAATGTGCTTACTCTTTGAGCCTTTTCTCAAAAATCACATTCTCAGTAAGGGCTCCCCTGGCCAAGCTATAAAATCCCAACCCTCCCTATATCTCATACCCTTGTTCAGTGACCTTTTTTCTTTTCTCTCTCCTTAGCACTCACCATCTTCTAACATATGGTATGTTTCATTTATTTATCTTATTCATCATCTGTCTTCCTCCATGAAGACAGGGATTTTTGTCTGTTTTGTTTATTTAATAATCCCCAGGGCCTGGTACTTAATAGATCCTTAAGAAATACTGGTGGGCTGGGATTGTGGCTCAGCGGTAGAGGGCTCGCCTAGCACAGGCGGGACCTGGATTCGATCCTCAGCACCACATAAAAATAAAGGCATTGTGTTGTGTCCATCTACACCTAAATATATATATTTAAAAAAAAGAAACACTAGTAAAATTTAAAAAGTTGCTGGCTTCATTTCTCAAGTACATACTTTGCTGCTTGTTCCAAGGTGATAGTCATGTCACAAATGAGCCATTTCCCCAGGTCTTTTATTTCTTGAAACTCTTTCCCCTTGGTATTCCTGCCTCTCCTGTCTGTCCATCTCTTCCTCTTCCCCTTCATGGGTGTTCTTCCACAGCCCTTTTGGGACTAGGGGTTCTACCTGATCCTTCCTTCTTGCCAAACTTCTCCTTAAATGGGTTCACCATCTGGAAGCTCAGGACTCCCACATCCCAGTCTAGAAGTCTCTCCTGAGCTGTAGATTCTCATTTGCACCTCCCTCCCAGGTGACCCACAAACACCTCTTAACTTAGAACCTTTCTTATACAAACTCACTTTGCATCTTGCCTCTTGTTGATCTTTCTTATCTTAGCAAACAACTACAATTTTCCTCTTCTCACAAGATAGAAATGGGAGATTCAGGGCTGGGATTGTGGCTCAGTGGCCCAGCGCTTGCCTCACATATATGAGGCCCTGGGTTCGGCACATAAAAATAAATAAGTAAAATAAAGGTATTGTGTCCATCTACAACTAAAAAATATTTAAAGAAAAAGAAATGGGGATTCATCTTTGAATGCTTATTTTCCTTCATTTCTCTGTGAAGGGACACCAAATTCTGATCATAGTCTCCGATACATCTTCTGAACCAGGCTCCCTCCCTCTTTACCCCTAGTCCAAGGCTTTTTCAGCTTCTGGTGGATTCTAGAGATAACTTCCTGGTCCACCTCTCTGATAGGCATCTCTGTAGCTCATCACCTCCTTACCTCCAGGTAGCTTCCTAGAGGCTGGGATGGCCATGCATTGACTCCTGGCTGATCATATGAAACTTCTCTAAGCAGGTAAATGAGATCTTGAACAAGACAGATGACCTCTTGCCTTCAAGGGGCCCAGAGTCAGAAACAGATACTGAAGAAGTAATTGCAATATGGGGAGACATTGTTATAGAATGGTCTAGAAATGTGATGAGAAAGTACAGACTGTGATGAGAGCATAAATAAGGGGACTTGATCTAGTGGAGGGTCAGAGGAGACATAGGCACAGCCTAGAAGGTGAGCAAGAATTAACCAGGCCCAAAGTAGGTGCTAGGGCAGGAGGCAGAGAAGGAGAAATATTCCCAGATGAAGGAAGAGTTTGCAAATATCCAAAAGTAAGAGAGGTTGAAACCCCTTTCGGAAACGAGAAGAGCCAGGTCAGAGGCAAGATGGTGAGAGACAAGGCTGGGGCTTCCCAGTACCTGTACTTCTCCATTATAATAATTACAAGTAAGAAACTTAACAATTATTTGTGTGTGTGTGTGCTTGTGTGTGTGTGTGTGTGTGTGTGTGTGTGTGTGTGTGAGAGAGAGAGAGAGAGAGAGAGAGGTGGTGCTGGGGATCAGTCCCAGCGCCTTGCAAATACTAGGCAAGCACTCTACCAACTGAGCTACATCCCTGCCCTATTCCTGTTCTTTCTAGTGCAGAAAAGAGCAGGAGGAGATATTTGCAGATAAAGGATTTCAACGATTTTCTAGATGACAGAAAATTGGAAGGATGTGTATTCAGGGATGAAGCAGAATGGGTGACCCTCATAGATGTAGGCTGCATCCACCTGCCCAGTTGACCCTCCCAGGCTAGAGACTCAGAAGCCATAGATGCCATGGAGGGCATTGGAAGAGGGAGGAGCTAAAAGCCAGAGGCTGAGTGACCACCTGCAGATTGCATATTTTTTGCAACACTCATCCCCCCTCCCCACAAGTGTGGATCCAGGTCAATTTTTAAAGGCCCATACCTACACATGGCATGGTGATATTGCAGAACTACAAGGATAACTATGTAAGACCCTAAAGGTTCCCTTAAATTAAAAGAAAAGTAGGACACATATGAGAAAAGGAACTCAGAATGGCCTTTGATTTCTCATTAGCAACATTGTTTACTTGGAAGAAAACGGAGCAATGTCATCAAAGTTTGATTTGCAACCCAGTTCTATAGTAAGTCAGGCTATCAATTCACCATGAAGGAGAATAAAGTATGTTCAAACAGTTTCAAAGATATAAAGTTTATGAGAAGAAAGGAGAAATAAGATCCAGTGGAGTAAAAAAAAAAATCTTTAGTTTTCTATTGGATTTAGAATTTTTAGTATGAATTGATGATATATCTTTAAAGAATTGCATTTCTAGCCCTTTCTACTGAAAAGGCCTAGAAAAAAAATGACCAATCCAGTAACAATGAGAAATAGTAGGGCTAGGATATGGCTCAGAGGTTGAGTGCCCCTGGTTCAATCCCCAATACCAAAGGGGGAAAAAATTAGAGAAGAGTTCATTCCAGGTAACGGGCAGGAAATAATGAACCAGAACATCAAATAATTCCAGATATCAAGGACGAATCAAGGCAGGAGGCTCAGAGCTAACTGAAAGACATTTCCACTGGAAATAGAAGGGAAAGTGGGAGCATCGTTAAGGATTATAAGTGCAATGAATTGAAACACATTTGGTGTATCATGGGGAAAAAATTTTAAAACCCTCACAGTTTGGCTTTGGAAGTTGCCAAGAACTCATTATTTTGAAAAATGTTTAAATAAAAGAGAGAAAGCCAGAATTTATCTTACCTTTGGCATAGGAACCTCAGGGTGACTAAGTAGTAGATGAAAGGAAATTTCTCTCTACCATAGAAATCTTCCAGCTAATAAGTTAGGGTTGATAGAATTAGAATACAGTATCATTATGTTGTAACGCCTAATAAAATAATAGATCTACACAAAGACCTCCAATAGCAGACATGTTGTGCCTCTTTTGGGAACTATACAATACCACCTACGAAGGTACCTCCAAAATGATCCAACCTGGGCCAGGTTTGCTGGTACGTTCCTGAATCCCTATTACTTGGGAGGCTGAGGCAGGAGGATCACAAGTTTGAGACCAGTCAGGGCAACTTAGTGAGTCCCTGTCTCAAGAGAAAATAAAAAGACTCAGTAGTAGTCTGCTTGGCTAACATGCATGAGGCCCTGGGTTCTATTCCCAGTGCCAGGGAGTGTGGTGGGGAGGAATCCAACCTGAATCTGATGAAGACTGCAGATTTAATGCATAGGAATTACAGGGGATAAAGGATCACGTCAAATGTCACAATAGCAATGCACTCAGCAAAACCCAGACACATGTAACAAACACCTGCAGTTGGATCCAATTCAAACAAGCAAACATTTATATATATCAGAAAAATTTGAATTCCAACAGATGACATTAATGAGAAATTATACTTCATTATATATTACATATCAAAGTGCATTCTACTGTCATATATAACTAATTAAAACAAATTTTAAAATTCTTTAAAAAGAAGTTTATTGCTAACTTTAGATGAATTAATAGTTTAATTATTATATATTTTTTTAAAGCCCTTATCTTTTCCAGATATATTCTTAAATATTTTCTCATGATATGATATCTGGAATTTGCTTCAAAGTAACCTGGGAGTGGTAAGTCATGGGTAGGAGAGTAGGTGAAATAAGGTTAGTCAAGAGTCCACAGTCTCTAGAGTTGGTTGATGGATATATGAGTATTCATTATATTATTTTATATATGTGTGAAGTTTTCCATAATAAAAAGGTAAAAAAATTTTACCCCCGATGATATTACAATATATAAATTCTGGGTTTATTTATTTATTTATTTTTAGTTAGTTGATACCTTTATTTATTTTTATGTGATGCTGAGCATCAAACCCAGTGCCTCACACATGCCAGGCAAGCACTCTACTACTGAGCCCCCCCCCCCCCCCCCCAGCTAACTTCTGGTTTTCATCTATGGCTTGGCTCAAAACTCCCTCCAAAGGCAGGATATAAAAACTAGAATTTCTCTTCCTTCTGACTTACCTTTTCTGATAGTAGATGGTAGGACTCCAGTTTCACAAGGTGCCTGCCCCATATCTGGGAGGAAGGAATATCAAAGAATCAACAGTCAAGTCTTGATGGGTTTCCTGGCCCAGTCAATTAACAGTAGATCATACTTTTTTTTGTCCAATCACATTTCAACACTGTATCTACACTTCAATCATGCCTATGCAACAAAGTAAGTCTCCATGAAAGCCCAAAAGCACAGGAAGGGGGCATAGAGACGCCTGGGTCCCTTCTCTTCTACCTCTCCCTATGTTTCTCTTCATTAATAATATCCTTCATAATAAACTGATAAATATAAGTGTTTCCCTGGGTCCTGTGAACCACTCAAGAAAATTAATCAAACCTAAGGAAAGGTTTGTGGGAAACCAAATCTACAACCCATGGGTCAGAAGACCAGGTAAAGCAAGCACTGGGCATGGTGGCTCACACCTGTAATCTCAGTTACTTGGGAGGCTGAGGCAGGAGAATTGCAAGTTTGAGACCAGTCTCAGCAATTTAGTGATGATCTAAGCAACTTAGTAAGACCCTATCTCAAAATAAAAAAATAAAAAGGGCTAGAGATGTAGCTCAGTGGTAGAACATCCCTGGATTCTGTCCTCAGTACTGAAACAAAACAAAACAAACAAACAAGAAAACAATAACAAAACAACAAAAATGGATACCTTAGAGGTCCCACTACCCACCTTCTATGCTATTTCTTGCCTTAACTTTGACATGCATTAAGAGTTTGATAACATTATATTCTACTTAACCTTAGTGGAATCTTCTGTTAATTCCTTCTACATTGATTCTAAAAGGAGGGGGAAAAAAAAGCTGACTTTATAACAGTTATGAAAGACCATGTTCACTGCAGCCATCTCGGTGCTGTTTTATTTCATATATATATTGATTGAACCCAGGTGCACTCTTGCCCCTGAGCCATGTTCCTGGCCCTTTTTATATTTTATTTTGAGACAGGGTCTTGACAAGTTGCCCGGGCTGACCTTGAACTTGTAACCCTCTTGTTTCAATCTCCCTGGGATTATCTACATGTGCCACCAGATTTTCTTGTTTACTTTTTTTGTTTTGCTTTGTTTTTTAGGGAGTGTAATTGCCTGCCTTCCTCCTCCTCCTCCCCAACCCCCCACCAAGCGCTCTGGGGACCATCTGACCTGGATGTTGTCCTCACTTGCTGCAGAGCTCACAGCTCATCCTGGGCTTCCCTTTACTGCCCTCCGGGGTTGGAGGCACTGTTTCTCAATGCTGTATCTTTCCTTTTCCTGGCTGACTTTTTTTCTTCTTCTTTTAGAATGGATACAGAAATAAGCACCAGAAGTGCTACAACCTAGAACTGGTTGAAAGAAGCTCTGTGGGGAGAAAGCATCCCGCTGCCCCAGCGAACACTAGTGCTCTGTTATGAGTTCCTCTGTGCATTGTAGGGTTTTGATCAGAAGGTATAGCGTAGAGAAACTTGTAAGCAATTTAAGATAGTTTATAGTTTTACACAACCATCCAGATGATAGGATTAGTTGTGTTTTCTAAATGGAACATTTGGGCTTTAGGGAGAAGATGGAGCGAAGGTGAGCCAGACTGGAAGCCAAGAACTAGGGCGCAAGGGGTGGAGTAGAGGGAGGACCATCGCAGGTGTCAGGCTGGAGGTAGTGATGGCCTGCACAGGAATAGAGGGGACAGGTGGATCAGGAGATGCAAAAAGCATAGGATACAATCATGGCAGATGCTCAGGTCTCTGTCACCTGGGTGGGAGCTGGAGAGCCCTGGAGGAGGGGCAGCAGGGGTATGGAAGAAGAGCAGTTCATCTTGGACAAGTTCAGTTGGAGTCCCTGACGATGTCTGAGGCCCTGGATAGTGGCACCCACCACTATCTCCAACCTGTTTCTACACTCCACTACTATCCTCCTCACCAGGTTCTCTGTCACCTAAGCCTCTGATTGTCCCACAAACAGTCATTGCTTATGCTGATGCCTCTGCCGGAATGCTCTCTTCTCCTTTCTCAGCCTGCAGAGTTCTTGGTCATGACCCAGCTCCAATGTCATATCTTCTTAGAAGTCCTTCAGACTCTCCCTAGGAGAAGCCCTCCCTCCTCTGGGTGCCCAGCCTGTACACAGGTTGCTCTCTATCCCTGAGCTCAGACTCCCATAGATCTGTTTACATATCTAACATCCCCCACAGGGAGATTACTTTGCAGAGGACAGGAATCAGCACTTATGTCCTTTGAATGTTTATCTCTTAAAGAAGTCTGAAGGCTTTCCGTCTCGTTTGTGGATGATACCAGCTTGCTGACAACTACCTGGAATGCTATGTTATGGATGTTTCCAGAGGGATGCAAGCAGTGTCAGGTGGTGGTGGGGTGCTTGGAAAATGAATGTCACAAATAGAGAAGAGGACAGGGACCAGGAGTTCAGTGAAAATTCTTCTCAAGGGCTGTAAGAAGCCCTGCTGGCTTACTATCTCATCACACCAACAAAAACAAAACCCTCTTATAATAAGAATCTTTTCTTGGCATCTAGATACCTTTTATACTGAAGGGAAATTTTTGCTCCTAAAATTCAATGCACACATCAGGACTCTCCAACACGCAGCCAAGGCCGTGGCTTTTCCTTGAGAGATGCAGGGGCCAGATCTTGCATAATGTTGGGTCATCATCTGAATTCCTCAGGGGGAGGTATACTGCTTCTGTTTCAAGATGGAATCATCCATTTCAGCAAGGTTTAGGTAAATACATCATTTATATTAGTCTCCTGTCGCTGCCATAACAAACTGCCACAAGCTCGGTAGCTTAAAACAACAGAAATGTATTCTCCTATGTTTCTGGAGACTGGAAGTGGGGATCAAGGTGTCAGCAGGGACTTGATCCCTCTCACATCTCTAGGGGAGAATCCTTCATTGCTTCTTCCAGCTTTTAGTGGCTCCAGGTGTGCCTTGGAAGCATTACTTCAGTCTTTGCCTCTTCATTTGGGCCACATTTTCTCATACTATGTCTTTGCTCCTGTCTCTTTTAAGGACACTTGTCATTGGACTTAGGGCCCACCTGAATAATCCAAGATGTTCACATCTTAGGTCCTTAATTTAATTGCATCTGCAAAGATCCTTTTCCCAAATAAGGTCACATTCACAGGTTCTGGGACATGGACATACCTTTTGGGGGCCACCATTCAGCTTGCTATACCTTCTGAATGGAAAAAACGACAAGACAGGATGTGTTTTCTGTGAGATGTAAGCAATTTATCTTAATGGAAATGTAAATAATACTCCCTAAAAATTTAGGTTGAATACTGTAGTCAAAAACTACCACGAAGAAGCAGTAGCAAAAAAGCCCCAATCCTAGCAAACAACATTAACGTGATTGTTTTTGTCTTCACAGTCCCAGCCACACAGAAGGCTCTGTACAGACTGTGGTCTTATTGTCTCTCTCCTGGAAAGTTTCTAAGGCCCAGTATGTTGAGCTCTTAGGACACTAGAACATTGTGACATTTTGCCAAAATTTTCCAGTTAAAAAAAGAAAGGATTCTTTTGCCCAGGAAATTCTATGATCATTGCTAACGAAGAAAAAAGATTGGAGCAGGAAGAAGAGAGGAAGAAGCTCAGTGCCACGGTTAAATAACCAAGCACAGCCTCTAGCCTCTTCCTACTAAGAGATAAACCTTCAAGAGTGTGCATTTCAGAGACTGGATGGGGCAAATGGAGCCTTTTCTCATGCTGAACACCTCCAACCCCATCTGAGTTGTTATTGTTATTGTTGTTGTTGTTATTCCTTGCTCCGGCTTTATTTGGAATTGAAGCTCTGCAGGACTAATGTGGTTTCTATTCTAGGTGGATAACTATTCTATGTTCATGCCCATTCAGTTGATATCTGACAAGGTAACCAGAAGTTTACATTCAGAAAAGGTCCAGAAAAAGCATCCCTCTCCATGACCCCACTCCTAGGCTTTGAAGTTATGGGATTTGAATCATTTTAACCTATTGTAATATATCAAAGTTGTTTACTAACCTTCTGACCAGGATGAAAGTCAGGTACACAGACAATAACCTCTAATCCCATTTTGAAAAAGAAAAATCAAAATGATGGGAGTAACTACCATGTGAAAAATTGTTACTATTTTGTCATTATCAGTAGTTATTCAATGTAAGGTATGTCTAAGTCCATAGAAATATTGCTATCACAAAATACCTGAGACTGGTTACTTTATTAAATAAAGAGGTAAAAAAATAAAGAGGTTTATTTGGCTCATGATTCTGATGACTAGAGGGTCCAAAATGCATGGTGTTGGCATCTAGTGAAGGTTCCTGACTGCACTGCAACATGACAGAGAACCAGAAGGGGAAAGTAGCTTTATGTAAAAAAGACCAAGCATATGGGCCGGACTCCCTTTATAACAATCTACCCTTGTAATAACTAATCCAATCCTGAGGGACCTAACCACCCATTTTCTTGAAAGAGTATTAATCCCCACTAACAGTGGTTCCCCCATAACCCAGAACACTCTCACTAGGCCCCACCTCTTAAAGATCCACCATCTATCAACATTGCCACACTGGGGACCAAGCTTCCAGCACATGACCCTTTGGGGACAATCCACACCCAAGCTATAGCAAGGTATATAGACACACCCTCTGATCCCATTTGGAAAAAGAAAAGTCAAAGAGATGACAGTCACTATTAGGTGACAAATTATTGCCATTTTATCATTTTCAATATTTATCCCATATTTAGAGCCAAAACTCAACATGAAGACACAACACAGCATCTTTCTTCTGGCAGCTTAAGCCATGTTGGGCGTAGGTAACTGAAGAGACCTAGGCTCATCCTTATTTTCTTTTAGCACTGCTAGTATTTCATAGTCAGTTCGTTGGATAAATAAAACCAGTGGCTATTAATGACTTCATTTCCAGACCACATAGTCTCAGAGGTAGAGTTCATCTTTCTATTTCTTGCTCATTGTTCAATGTCACAAATTATTACTCTGAATACTGTTAATGAAACTGTTCAATATTTGCTTAGCTTATGGTCTCAAAGTGGCAAGCAAGTAGATCTTCCGAGGACCTGGAACTAGACCTTTGGCTGCCTGCCTATCCCACCATCCAGCTCACGTCCTACCCGCCATCACCACCCAGAGCCTAGCTTGACCCCCAAACAACAGCTGACTTTCAGTCTCTTACTACCACTGCAAATCATTTTGAGCTGTTAATGAGCCCTAAGAATTACTGAACAGGAAGCTAGATAAGCTGATAACTCTGAAATTGCTTTAACTAAATTGCTAAATGGAAGGTATGTTAAACATGGTAACTATTTCTCCCTGTCCATCTTCAAAGCCAGAACACCTTTTGCCCCAAGGCTGAATGCTCTTGGTGGGTTCCACATTTCCAACCTTTGGGTGCTGTAATCTCCAAGCCTATCTGAATGAGTAGCCACCATGGGATGGAAAGCTGGCCCCTTAATTGTTGATTCATTCAAACAGGGACTCTGTAATTAAGGGTGTGGCTAAATGGCAATTTTCAGCCTCTCAAATTAGCCCCTTCCTAATTCAGACACTTGACCCGTGTGAAAAAAAAAAAAAAAGGAAGCCCAAAAATGACCCTCTGTGGAGAGCAGAGGCAGGTAGAAACTTTTCAATCCAAGCTCACATATTAGGCCAGACGATGTGGCACTTAACTGTAATCCCAGCAGCTGGGGGAGGCTGAGGCAGGAGAATCACAAGTTCAAAGCCAGCCTCAGCAACCTAGTGAGGCCCTAAGCAACTCAGTGAGACCCTGTCTCTAAATAAAATACAAAACAGGGCTGGGGATATGGTTCAGTGGTAAAGTGCCCCTGAGTTCAATCCTTAGTACCAAACAAACAAATAAAAACCTCACATATTAGAATAAAACAGGTCAAGAAGGGATGACTAACGAAGGGTAGCAAAGGACAATGTCTGCTCAAGATTTACCTAACCAGGACACAGCTCTGCAAGTCTCTGAGGACCAGGCTTGCCAGCTCCCTACCTAGCAACCAAGCAACAGTCTCAACAACCAGAAAAGCAGCCTGAGAAATGAATCACAGCTACTAAAACTCAGTTTATAACACAGGCACTGGATCTGACATTTGTCAATAAGACTTGGAAATAAAGTCCCCTTGACCTCAGAGAGGACTGGGCTTAACGAGCTGCAGGCACGAGAAAGAAGAGGCCCCTCTTGCTTCCCCTGGGCTGGTAAGCAAGAACAAAACATGATTTGTTCCGGAAGGAAATCATGACTACAAAAGCTTGCTATCTGGGCAAAGTCCCTTTACAACCACTGTGGGGCAGCCCATCCCCCTGAGTCCCTTAGCTCCTGCCTCCCAGGGCCTCAGATACTCCTCTTCCTCTGTGTATGAAGATGTATTGGTGCAATATAAGAGGGCAGAAGAGGCTGAAGTGATGGTCTGAACACTGAAGGGGCTGGTTTGCACTGCCATGACAGGGGACAAGACCATCACAAACATAAAGCATCCACTGTGCTTCAGGGGACCCAGGCAAGAAGATCAGAGGATAGAGTGGGTTGAAATAGCTAATCTGATATTATACAATATGATTAGGAACAGGTTTTTATTTTGCGTTTATTTAATAATGTGGCTTTAACAATTACAAGAGGCCTTCCAGCCTGACCTCCAAGTTTGACATACTGAGTTAAAAACAAATGGCCTTCCTGCTGCCTTCTCTATATTCAAGACGCATTATGGAATTTTACCATTGCTATAAATATACATTTTGCATTTGATTTTCCTAATGTTTAAGGGCAAACTGCTGGGTCACTGGAAGAATTGATTCAGTGGCCTCACTGGCAGCAGGGCACCAAAATTACAGAGCAGTGTGGGGAACAGGATGTCATTGGCATCCTTGCCCTGATGTTTGTGCAAACTAGAAACTAATCACTTGAAAATATTAAAGTCAAGTATGTTCAGATGCATAATCAAAAAGGTTTAAGTCTGATTTTTATGAGGCATTTTCTATACTTTATTAAACATGCGGAACATTGACTTTGAATAATTGGTGATCTAACTTTGCATGATAAATGAACCCAGGCGACTCTGAGCTCAGCCAATTATTAACTGTGACCTTGGGCAAGTTTCTTTGTATAGCTCAGAGCCTGAAGCCTGTTAAGCATTGTCAATAAACTTTGCTTGTACCAGCAATTCCTGTTCAATCAGAATTTAATCCTGTCTGTTCTTGGTGATCACAGTCAAAGTGACTTCAAACCACAGAAATCAGTGATGCTCTTTAACAGGGGAGTCCTCACTCTCCTTCCCCTGGAGATAGGGAGCAGTAACAAGGTCCACACTGATGGAGACTCCAGTACCCATGGGTTCCTGTACCCATGAGGTCATGGAAAGAAATTTCAAGGGCCCCAGCAAATTTGTCCTGAAAAGGCCAAATAAAATACAGAAAGTAGCTTTTGAAATGAAAATCACAACAACATGATTGTGACTTAAAAAAAAATGAAAGTAAGGCAATGTAATACAAATTCTGCTTCTAAAAATCTCTTTGGCACCCATCCCACTGCCCTGGTCCATGACTAAAGGCATCTTTCCCAGGGGCCCTGCCGTCACCTAATTTCACTTCCTCCACTCAGTTGTCACACCAGCGCTGGTCATGGCAGTCAGGGAAGAAATGTGGGTTATGAGATGATGCGTGGTGGTCTAGTTCCACCTGCATAGAATGGCATGTACAGGGCTATGGAGACACTTACGGATATATAGAGAAAAACACACAAAAAGATTAAAAGTGGCTCTCTGACATGTGATCTGCTCTTATTATATTTTTGGACACTACTGAGGATTGGGGAAATATCGTTATTAATTTTATAATCACAAAATAATCAAAGCTACTTCTTAAAGGAAGAAAGCTTTCCATGGAATTCTACTGCAAATAGGATAAAAGTCCAAACTAGCATTTAAGATCCTCCTCCCATGACCAACTTTATCTTCTTCTGTATTCCTGGCACACACCCTAAACTACAAACAATGAGACACTCCGCCCTGATTCAGCCTTCGCAGTCCCACTTCCAAGCCTTGGCCTAGCTTGTTCTCAGAGCTGCTTCTTGAGGACTTCCCAGGTTCCCCCAAACCCCTGCCCTAGAACCAACCCTCTGGTAAGTTCCTGCAGCCTCCATTTCCCAGGGCTAGGGAACATAATTAGGTGGCTGTCTTTCTCTCCTCCACTGAGTGGTAAGTTCTTCAAAGGCAGATCATGTCTCCTTCACAGAGTACCTGGCTCACAGCCTTGCACCCAAAGATATTCAATAGATGTTTGCTGACATCAATTATAGAAGGGTAGAGCATGATACAGCTGCAGGGTTTACAGAGGTGGGACTTGGAGTGGGTAATATTTAGACAGAAATGATGACTGATCGTGGTATCACTGTATGATAAAACACGAAGACTTAGGGGCTGGGGCTGGGGCTCAGTGGTAGCGCACTTGCCTGGCATGTGTGAGGTACTGAGTTCAATTCTCAGCACCATATATAAATAAATAAAATAAAGATCTATCAAAAAAAAAAAAGATTGGGCTGGGGATGTGGCTCAAGCAGTAGCGCGCTCGCCTGGCATGCGTGCGGCCCGGGTTCGATCCTCAGCACCACATACAAACAAGGTTGTTGTGTCCACCAAAAACTGAAAAATAAATATTAAAAAATTATCTCTCTCTTTCTCTCTCTCTCTCTCTTTAAAATAAATAAATAAATAAATAAAATGTAAACACACACATACACACACACACATACACACACACACAGAGACTCCTCCCAACATCACTTTGATGTTAATTGCTTAATACTACAGGTTTTACTGATCCTTAAAGTTCTTCTTTAAATGAAAAAGATGCCTTCTTATTTTGCATTTACTTCCTAAGTGAAAAGAAGAGAATATTTACAACTAAAATCTAGTTGTCACCAGGTACAGTGGTGCACACCTGTAATCCCAGCAACCCAGGAGGATGAGACAGGAGGATTAGAAGTTCAAGGCTAGCCTGGGCAATTTAGCAAGATCTTGTCTCAAAATTAAATTTTAGAAAAGGGCTTGAGATGTTGCTCAGTTGTACAGAGCTTGCTTAACATGTGCAAGCCCTGGGTTCAATCCAACACTGGAACAAACAAGTTGTTTAAAAATGGAAGTGCCAGGGGCTGGGGATGTGGTTCAAGTGGTAGAGTGCTCGCCTAGCATGTGTGAGGCACTGGGTTCGATTCTCAGCACCACATAAAAATATTGTGTCCACCTAAAACTAAAAAATAAATATTAAAAAATAAAATGAAAATGAAAATGCCAGGTACAGTGGTGCACACCTGTAATCCCAGCAAGCTGGGAGGCTGAGGCAGGAGGATCACAAATTCAACATCAGCCTTAGCAACTTAGCAAGACTCAAAGTAACTAGTGAGATCTTGACTCCAAAAAAAATGTCTGGGGATGTGGCTCAAAAAAAAAAAAAGAATATGTCATCAGAAAACAAAATTAAAAGACAAATGACAAGCTGAGAAAATACAACATAGTAAAGAGTAAATTGCTACATATCAACAAGAACAATTTTAACATATGGATAAAAGGGGAAAGGTAATTCACAAAATAACAACAAACAGACAATAAATAAGACAGGGAATATTTAATATCACAATAATAAAATAAATGCAAATTAAAGCATAATACATTTTTTATTTGTTTCTAATTTGTTACACATGACAGTAAAATGTACTTTGACTCATTGTACATAAACTTCCGGTTCTTCCGGTTGTACATAATGTAGAATCACACCAGTAGTGTATTCACATATGCACATAGGGTAATAACATTGTAATCAACAACCTAAAAGGTACTACTCAATACCAAGGAGAGAAAAATCGGGAGGGTAGCTTTTCTGGGAAAGAATTTAGCAATAAGTTGAAACAATTTCCTTTGACCTAGTAATTCAACTCATGATTCTAGGTTCAGGAGTTCATCAGAAAGGTGAACAATTTTTATATATAAGAAGCATACTTTAGCAGTATAAAAATTCCTCAGAAAACTTGGAATGCAACCACCATTTGACCCAGCTATCCCACTCCTCGGTTTATACCCAAAGGACTTAAAACCAGCATACTACAGTGACGCAGCCACAATAATGTTTATAGCTACTCAGGGAACCAACCTAGGTGCCCTTCAACAGATGATTGGACAAAGAAACTGTGGTATATATATACAATGGAATATTACTCAGCCTTAAAGAAGAATAAAATGATGGTATTTTCAGGTAAATGGATGAAACTAGAGAATATCAGCTTAAGTGAAATAATGCAATCCCCCCCAAAACCAAAAGCCAAATGTTTTCTCTGATAAGCAGATGCTAATCCATAGTGGAGGATGGGAGGGAAGAATGAAGGAACCTTTGATTGTGCAGAGGGGAGTTAAGAAAGGGGTGGGGCTGTGGAGATGGAAGGATGGTAGAATGAGGCAGACATTATTACCCTATATACATGTACAATTATACTTCTAGTGTGCCTCTACACCATGCACAGTCAGAGGAATGAGAAGTTGTGCGATATTTGTGTACAATGTGTCAAAATGCATTCTACTGCCATGTAGAATTGAAAATTTTTTAAAAAGAAGCACAATCATAAAACTTTAAAAGAGAAACAATATAGACAATCAAGAATTCTAAAAAGTAGGGGCTGGGGTTGTGACTCAGTGGTAGAGTGCTCACCTAGCATGTGTGAGGCTCTGGGTTTGATCCTCAGCACTGCATAAAAATAAATAAATAAAATAAAAGATATTGTGTCCAACTATAAAGAAATACATTAATATTTTTTAAAAATAATTCTAAAAAGTACAATACTATACCACCTCCTTGATGCTATCATTAAAATCAATTATATACAAAAAACCATATATATATATATATATATATATATATATATATACACACATATATATATAATGCTATCATTAAAATCATGTTTAAATATCTATATCTACCTCCATATATAGGTAGGTGATGGGGATTGACTCCTGGGCTTTGGGTATGCCAAATTCCTCTCTACCACTAAGCTACCCCCCCAGCCCCTAAAATCATATATTTTTGAAGGCTATTGTCATTGGGAGAAATGCTTAAAATACAATATAAACTGGGAAGAAAAGTTTAAATTTTATGCATGCTGAAGACAGAAAAATTGCCTCTGGGACAAGGATTGGAGAAAGTGGGGGATTCTGCACATTTTACTGTTCTCTCTTTTCAATGAGTAATAGTACTGG
This sequence comes from Marmota marmota marmota, assembly GCF_001458135.2. NCBI lineage: Eukaryota > Metazoa > Chordata > Mammalia > Rodentia > Sciuridae > Marmota > Marmota marmota. The sequence continues at coordinate 23,782,813 of NW_025999869.1, forward strand.
CTATATTACTAATGATAATTTGAATGATTACTTCATGTCAAACATTGTTCTAAGTACTTATATCTCACCTAATCCTCACAATAATCTCAAGGTAAGTACTATTCTCATACACCCACTTTACAGGTATGAAAACTGAGGCATAGAGAGGTCTAGGATTTTCTAGGATTCAAGTGTGGAATTTTAAAAAATGTTTTTAAGTTGTCAATGGACCTTTATTTTATTTATGTGTATGTGGTGCTGAGGATGGATCCCAGTACCTCACACATGCTAGGCAAGCACTCTACCCACTGAGCCACAATCCAGCCCATCAAGTGTGGAATTTTGGCACTAGAGTCTTTTCCTCTTCAATTACTACAATAGGCTACCCCCAGCTACATATTTATCAGAAGTTTGTTGTACTGTGCTTATGAATTAAGAAACTGATCTTTGCCCTGATGGTTCCTTCTTCTCAGAGAACTCTTCTCCACCTACATAACTTCCTGATCTCAAATCCTTGCTTGTCACTTTCACAGTGAATCTTACCCTGCCCACCCAGTTCAAAATTGCCCCCTCCTCTGTTTTATCTCCTCCTCTTTTTTTCCCTATAGAATTTAGCTATGGTTTTATACAGTATTCAGATTCACTGTGTTACTTCTGTTCTCTACCGATAAATGAGCTGCAGTAGGTCAGGGTTTTTATCTGACATGTATCACAGGCTGACATGTATCACAGCCCCAAAAAGGCCCTAGCAAAAACTAGATGCTCGATAAATACTTGTGAAATAAATTCAGTTGTTTGTTTCTTTGTTCGGGATCAACTCCAGGCCTCACATATGTAAAGCATGAACTCTGAAACTGAGCTATATCCCAGCCCTAAATGAAGTTTTCAAAACACACTACAGTCTGGGGGTGAAGCAGCTTGGGTTCAATACCCAGCATTAAAACAATGATTTCAACTTTGTTTTATTTTAAAGCATTAACATGTGCACACATGTACATGGGAGTAAAATATTTCAAAATATTAATGGTGATCACAGGTGAATTTTTTTCCTTCATGTTTTTCTGTGGGCTTATTCCCAAAATTCTACGTGAAAAAAAATTTTTTATTTTGTCTAGAGAATGCTGCTTTTGAAAGCACCTCTTTTAAACCTCAAGTCACATACACTGCCAGGTACAGAATTGGTTTTGCTGTAAATTCAAAGAAGCCGTTCCTGTGTGAAATGCATTAGAAAATTGGGAAGGTATTGATGGTTTTTTTTTTTTTTAATTATTGCTTTTTTATGGTAGTTAAATTGCTTAAAGGAAATTATATCCATGCCTCACCAATCAACCTCGGCATCCTTGGGGAACACGCCCACCTAGCAACCGGGAGCCGAGCTGAAGCGCTTGCTCTGCCTTTAATTCCGGGTTTGGGGTGGGGGGGGACGGTGGACAATTTCCGCTCCCCCATTCCCTCCGCGGTGCCAGTGGCAGCTGTCACCTGTAAGGCGAGCACCGCGCACGGGGCATGGAGCCCGGCGCCCATTGGACAGAACATAA
>NW_025999869.1:23784345-23827172 GCF_001458135.2 Marmota marmota marmota
TTCGTCAACGACGTGGCGGTGGTGAAGGAGCTGGACGGCGTCAAGTTCGTGGTGCTGAGGAAGAAGCCTCGGCCTTCGGAGGGACCAGAGCCCCTGGCCCCCTGCATCCCTGGGGCACCAACCCCTCCGTCGAAGGCCACTTCCGTCTCGCTAGGGGAGAACTCTGGCCCTGGAGCTGCGCACTCGGCCTCCGCGCAGCCGTCCATAGAATCACCGGAGGACCTGGCCCCGCCATCAGAGCTCCGGGACACCCCCGGGGATCCGGCCTCTGAACCCACCCAGCCCACTGGGGTGCCGTTGTTAGGCTCGGCCCAGCACCCCGAGGATCCCGCGGACCCCCGGGTTCCAGCCTTTGAGCTAGCTCTGTCCTCAGAGGGATCCTCCGCGGAGGTGGCCTCGCCGGTTAGCACGCCGTCGGAGGAAACCTCTCCCGGCGCAGAGCCACCAGACCTGGAACCTGGACCCCGGGCCGCGAAAGGGCCGCCGCCACCCGCTCCGCGCGCGCCGCCTCCGAAGCCCTGCATGCTGCCGGTACGCTGCGTCCTGGGCCCCGCCACGCTCCGGGTCCGAGCAGAGGAGCAAGGCCTGCGCCGGCAGCTGTCGGAGGAGCCTAGCCCTCGGAGCTCCCCGCTGCTCCTGAGGCGGCTCTCAGTTGAGGAGTCGGGCCTGGGCCTCCACTTGGGACCCGGTCGTTCCCCGCACCTAAGGCGCCTGTCGCGCAGTGGCCCGCGTCTGCTGAGCCCTGACACCGAGGAGATGCCCACCGCGCCGCCGCCGTCCGCCGTGCCCCTGGAGCCTACTGAGCACGAGTGGCTAGTGCGGGCGGCCACTGGCCGCTGGACCCACCAGCTTCACGGGCTGCTACTGCGGGACCGCGGCCTAGCTGCCAAGCGCGACTTTATATCTGGCTTCACGGCCCTACATTGGGCCGCCAAGAGCGGCGACCGTGAGATGGCGCTGCAGCTGGTGGAGGTCGCGCGTCGTGGTGGCGCGCCAATCGACGTGAACGCGCGCTCGCATGGCGGCTACACACCGCTGCACCTAGCCGCTCTGCACGGCCACGAGGACGCCGCTGTGCTGTTGGTGGTGCGTCTGGGTGCTCAAGTGCATGTCCGTGACCACAGCGGACGTCGAGCCTACCAGTATCTGCGTCCTGGCTCCTCTTATGCGGTGCGACGCCTGCTTGGTGACCCAGGCCTGCGAGGAGCGACGGAGCCAGATGCTACCAGTGGTGGAAGTGGTAGCCTTGCTACCCGGCATCCAGTGCAAGTGGCCGCCACGATCCTCAGTTCCACCACCAGCGCGTTTCTGGGTGTCCTGGCCGACGATCTGATGCTCCAGGACCTGGCCCGTGGCTTGAAGAAGTCGAGCTCTTTCAGCAAGTTCTTGGGCGCCTCGCCCATGGCTCCGCATAAAAAGACAAAGATCCGTGGTGGCCTGCCAGCTTTCTCAGAAGTCTCTCGTCGACCCGCACCAGGGCCTTTAGCTGGTTTGGTGCCCAGTCTGCCCCCGGCAACCTGAAGATCCATGGGGCTATGGCCTGGTTGGTCTATCTAGGCTCGCCTCACAGTCTAAGTCTGCCCAAGAATGGGGCTCAACACTTGTTTCCAACTTTGTCCACTGCAGCCTGTTTTATCCTTATGGGCCTGCACTTCCAGCCTCTGTTTGAAACCTGATCTGTCTGATTGAGATCTCAGTGAAAGGCTCCTATGAAGAAACCAGCCTTCAGTCCTGAACTCTGGAGGAGACTTAAAATTTAGGGTCAAAGGTTAAGGGGCAGCAGCTGGTCTGGCCCCTGAATGAGCTAACCAGATGCCTCTGAGTCTACACACTCCCAAGCCAGAACTAGAGCAAGGGTCTCTTTGAATGTTCAAAGATGTTGGGTTATTTGTCAACTTTAAGATATGTAGTGGTTTTGTAATTTGATGCTTTTATTCTGTTTTTAAATTGAAATGAGGTAAAGCAACTTTCATAATAACCTTTTAAAACTATATTTTTCCATTTTTAGGCAAAGAGCTTAGACATTTTCAATCTTTTGCTAAATATTTTGGAATTCCATTTTAAAACAAATAGAATGCTCAAGATCTAAAGGAAATTAGTCCCAACCAAGAAAACTCTTAAAAGTTCATCTACCTCATTTTAGTCAATCATGATTCTGGGGAGTCTTGAACACAGAATAACTATTGTGACCCATATGAATGTAACTAATTGCAGTTGTACTGTGAATGCTAAATATTAAGAAACCAGTGCATCTTGGGAGTAAACATGATTTAACAAAGATAGAAAAGAGACATTTTGGGAATACTTATGGTGAAATGTAAATGTATGTTTGGCACTCAAAGGTGGCTATTCTGATTTGGCATGAATATTTAGTTTTCTTAAATTGTGATCTCTTTGTGAATTATGCCTTAGTGCCACATTTGTGAATCTGTGATTTTCACACCTTGCTAAGCCTTTCAGTGCAATGGGTGAATATTCAAAGGAAAAAAAGTTATAACATCATACCAGAAAAACAACTGATTAAATAGTAATTGATACAATTAAGGAGTAACTCTTTTACTTGAAAATCCTGAATAAGCAAAAAGTATGTGGTATCTATTTTTTAAAAAAAAATTGAAAGTAGACAATTTATTCTAAAATAACATATGTAGAAGAATCTTTGCTCAGTGACATTGAACTGAGAACTTAACTTCTCTGGACCTTTGTTTCAATCGTAAATTGAGAAGGCTTGTAGATATCGCCAAGATTTCCCAGGTTTGGCACAGGATAATTATAAGGGTACATTTTCTATTTCAAAGATGTCAAATCTATTTGCTCAGTCAACTTTTTTATTTCATATCGTGATAATGGTCTGCTTTTGCAAATTATGTTTGCATGTCATTAGTTATATCAAATGATTTTTGTGGCAGAGAGTAGTAGGGCTTTCCCTCTTCTTCAGTATATATCAGTGAGGCCGTTGAAGTTATTTAAGGCAATCATTCATGGAATGTTTTGATTTAAGCAACAAAATAAACAGACAGCATTTTATTCACGTTTTTGTGAGATATACTTCCCTTAAACATTATTCAGCTTTTACTACTGTGTTTTTATTTTCTTTTTACCTACTTTTTTCTTTTCCCCCTCATTCTTCTGCTTCTTTCAAGCATTCTATTACTGAAAGAATTTGGATTTCTCTCCAAACTAAAAGAGTCAACCACACATAGTTACAGTAGCCAAGAACTGTGGATAAATACAGGCCCTGATCTGACCCTTCATACCTTCCTGTGTGGAACTCTAACTAGTCTGCATAAATTATTTTAAAATGCAAATTAAATATTCTGCCTCTTAAGAAAAAAATGTGGGAGGCAATAATTATAGCAATTTTAGTAGCTGAAGATCTAAAAGAATGAAATATTAGAGATTTTCTATGATAAAGAAGAGATTTGATTGAGACAAGATAACAGATTACAGACACAGATATCACTTGCCTTGAGAGACAAAATCTAAACTAACACTAATAATTAATGTTTATTGCATGCTTACATCAGAAAAGTGTTATTTGAATGGCCAAAGGAATCTCTGTGTTTCTAAAGAGTGTCCAAGCAAAATAAAACATTTGGCAAGAGTTAAGGATTGGTAAACCTAAAACTCAGGTGTTAGAAAACCACTGTTATTTTATTTCAGACCAGGACATTCTGAAATTATAAAGTAAGTCAGTAGAAAATATATACAGAGAGAGAGAGATTTCAAGAACCATATATTCATATATTTAATAATTTTTTAAAAAGAACCATATATTGCCCAGCAATAGGCTCTCCTCTAGAAGGGCATTCCCAAAAATGAACTGTTAAGGCTATTTAGGTGGTAAAATTGTCACAGAGAGGATAATGACTCCTTTTAATGGGAGAGAAGTTAATCGATGATATTGAGGTGCATGAGTCATATCCATAGCAAACTTTCTAATAAATTTTTACATTTCCCATATGGAGATTAAGGTATTCTTGAGCAAGTCTCGTTCTCCTAATGGAGATCTAGGGTAGGGATAATACATACAATATAAGCCATGTACATTAAGCAAGCGCCAGGCACAACTCTAAATATTTACTCAAACCTTACAAGGAATATACTTAATATCTTGATTTTAAAATGAGGGAACTGAAACTTTTAGTAACTTGTTAGGGCCTCACAGCTAGTAATGACAGAGTTAGGGTGGCATCCCTGTGTTCTTTTCCATTACCCTGTCCTGTCTAGAAGCAGGGTGGTCTCTCAGCCCCTTCCTCACTTAGTGACCTTAAGCAAGTCACCCAATTCTCCAAGCTCACATCTCCTTCCTCTGTGGGACTTATGATGCAGTACCTATTCTAATGGGCTGTGGGGAGGGAGGAACTTATGGAATAAGTAAGGCTTTTCCTGAATTCCATTGCCAACTGGAGATATTACAAGGGTACTGAGTTGGTTCCACAGTGTACATGCCTATATTCCAAAACTATATAGCACTGGTTTATGGATTTACTCAATATGATCACCATTTTTTTTACCATGTCAGTATTTGCATACATAAATTAATTCACTGAACCAGGAAAAAACATATTCCCACAAAAGGGAAATTATCCTGTTCTGTAAATAATATCATTTTAGTTAAAATAGAAGCATCAGGGCTGGGGTTGTAGCTCAGTGGTAGAGTGCTTGCCTAGCACATGTGAAGCACTGGGTTGATCCTCAGCACCACATATAAGTAAAAGCTAAAAACATAGAAACAATTGTCTTTCTTAGCCCATACTGCTCTAGCAACCAACCTATGACACCTAAACTGTTGCCCAGGATGGAGGGGGGTGTGAAACCCCTGAACACGGGGTTATAAATCTAGACCCACCCAGGATCCATATTCTCCCCATTTTTTACTTTTACCTGAAGAAACTCTGTGACCATTGAAAATGGTTTCATAAATAGATTCTCTATGGCTCTGCAGATAGCCTTTTGCCTTGAACTGGCCTAACTCCTCTGCACTTGACTCTAGGAAGCCGGGGTAGCCGAATGCGTGCCTACCTGCAAGAGGAGAGAAGGGAGAATGAAATGCAGACCTCTCCCACATAGGAAAAAAAATCCTGCTACTGGGGAGTGCGTGTTCATTTAAATATCTAAGACAACAGACAAGTGCTTTTTGTGACCTTTTAAGAGCAGCGAGGCTATAACAGTAACACTACGGGGCCTGGAGGAGGATTTCCTCATAGCAAGTACCCCTCTGCCTCCCCACGTCCCCAAATTCCCCTTTCACCTCTTCTCTTTAAAGTCCTCAACTACATTTGACCTAACTTTGCTCTTAAGCTTCTGATTTACATCTGAATGAACAGCACGGCAATTTGTTCCAGAGAGGATCCCTGAGGTTTACGCCAGTCGCTCAGGGAGGTACTTTGTGTGCCGAGCAGGATGTACAAGACAGATTGCTCACTGGTTTGGAGCACCGCGGAACACTGCTTCCCCATTCTGCTTCCAATTTACAGTCTGAAGGTAAAAAGTACACTAATTAAATCCTTATTAGGAGGAGCAGCGGGGGCGGTGCGAGGCGAGCAGGGGAGGCGGCCGCGGGGCTGCCTGTTGCCGGGCAACCACTCCAGCAGAAGCCAAAGCTCCTTCAAGGCCTCAGGGCACCGTCTCAGGCAACCAGGGGTAGGAGGCGACCAGGAGTCACGGACGCGGGCGGCTAAAGGAGTGGGGCGGCAGAAACCCCAGTTGCAACTCGTGCAACACTCTTTTCCACCCTGGGAATCTGTGCAAGGCCTATTGTAATACCGAAGCTCAGGATCGACACCCCCGGCTTTCCTCCCCTGCACTTCTCGTTAGCCGAGCACTTTCCAGCAGAGACCTTGTGGCAAAGGAGAGCCAGCCAGCCTTTCCCTGCTTAGCTAGCCAGAATTTCCTTCTGACAGAAGCAAAGGCTCAGCTCCAGTTTTCAGGCCCAGCAGGGCCACTGCTCTGCAGGACATGGCAAAGTCCTAGTGGCTTGACCAGAGTTTGCTAGCTGGAGAGGCTGCGGGTGATAACGGTGGGGAGTAGCTTTCACCTTAAAGAGAACAGTGCCCTCTGCTGGCAGTGTCTTGGAGGGTCAATTCACCGGACTTCAGGTCCCCCAAAAGTCTTGAGGTCTGTGTTGGCAATACAAAACAAAACATCTCTGAACAACTCATTCTTGCTCTCTGAAGAAATAACAGATGGAAGTGAGGAAAATCGGCAGGAAGGACAGGCAAGACAGAAGGACCAGAGCAGAAAGAGTGGCCCTACTCTTGAGCTAGCAGGATTGAGCACAGAAGCTTCATATTCCCTCATGGAAAGACCAGCACAGAACTAAAGTTCAGTTTCATCGAAAGATGGCAGATGCCCCTACCTCCATACCCATGCGCTCAATGCCTGACCCAGGCTGGAAGTGCTTTGTCTGAAACATACAATTCCCATTGGCCTAATAGACAACAGCGCTTAAATGTGTTTCTAAGAATACCATAATGGGAGAATGCAATGGAGAACTATACAGGACAAAAAGGAAGAAATTAGTAGCTTCCGTCTATAATGCAGACTTGCTCAGCTGAGGACCTTGGAACTGAGACCCCCGCCCACAGTGTTCAAAGGAGAGAAGCAAAGCATAATGTTAGAACCCGCAATGGCCTCAGCAGGAGCTCCATATGTTTTTTATAAGGAGGTACAATGTGAGCATTGTTCTGTGCTCAATAGCACGACTGTTATAACTAATGCTTTTGGTATGAATACAACCATTTAAAATTCCCAACCAGTTGCACTTAGTGACAATACACATCAGAAAAAAAGCTCAGAAGCAGAGATTTCTCACTTTAGGGTCAGTAGGCTTTAAATACACACTCATATGCCTTTTAATGTGCCCAACTTCCAAAAATATCCTTAACCTTTGCAGAATAATATTCTTGTCTCTGGTGTTTGCAGCTACAATACTGAAACATTTTCATATGCACAACTGCAAACCTGATTCTATGTACATAGAGCTGATGCACAACTGGTGGGGGACTTTGTTCTATGTTTCATACCACCTCAGCCCACCCCCAGATAATTCTCTTTGGTGTACAACTGCAGCTGCCTTTCCAGGCGAGGCGCTCTGTCCCTGCATGGAGGGTCTACAGATCCCACTCCTCCCTTTCAATTTCTATCCTCAACTACCCTCATTGCCCTGGCTAACTCAGTGGGGGCCTCTGAAAAAGAACTGAATAAGCTCAGTTTTGTTTATTGAGGTGGAGTCTCACTATGTTGCCCAAACTGGTCTTGAATTCATGGTCTCAAGCAAATATTCTCATTTCAACCTCCCAAGTGCTGGTTCTAAAGATGTGGACCATGGTGCCCAGCTCCAAGTTTTGAACTGGAAGAGGAAAATTGATTCTGAGTCTTGGGATGAATGTTCCCAAATATCCAAGTGTACTGAGCATTCATAAAGGATTTTAGGCAGCAAAGATCTTTACCCATGTTCAATTTGGGGGAATTCCCTCTTCCTTGAATCTTAAAAGGAGATAGTACTCCAACTTCCATACTGAAGTTGAGAGGGTCTGGTTAAAACCAGCTAAGGAGACCTGGACTCAGCTGATCAGACCTAGGCTTTTGTGATAGTGATGCAGTCAACATAATAGCTAATTACTGTAATGGCAGTGGTATTTAGAGCCCCATGTCTACCTGGCTCTTTTTACTTTCAATCCTGGTTATCCAGTCTTCCTAGACATTGCCAGACCTGATATTCTGCCAAGTCCCTCTTCTGCTCTGGTCAGCCAGGATGGGGCCTCTAGGTATTAGGATTGAACCCAGGGCCTTGAGCCTTAAGCATGCTAAGCAAGCACTCTACCACTGAGCTACCACCTCAGCCCTTTTTAAACTTTCATCTTGAGACATAAATTGCCGGAATGGCCTTGAACTGTGATCTTCCTGCCTCATCCTACTGAGTAGCTGGGATTATAGCGGTGGGCCTACTCCACTCCCTGGTGGCTGCATTTTGTAAACAAGACCCCTTCCTTTTCCTCTTCTTTCCATTTGTGTGCAGGATGGACACACGTACACGTGCGTGCGCGCACACACACACACACACACACACACATACACACTTCTATTAGAAACTTTTATTGAAAAAATAAGGCCATTTTGTATCTCAAGTAGAAGTGCTCCTCAGACTTGTCTCCTCTTTCTTCAACCAGTACTAACAAAGCCCCTCTTTCATCATAAAAATGGGGGATACTGCCATTTTTAAGGTTCTTAAGTTAATCCCCAAATAACCCACCAGACATGGGTAAGGTCACATGAGAATACCAGGAAGGAGTAGCCTGGGAAAACAACCAGCCTGGGTCTTCTCTGGCTTCCTCAAGGGAAAGCACCCAATAAGCCAGCATGGCCCCAGTTGTGTGGGTGAGGTGGGGCAGTGCCCCATCCTGCCACCTGTAACTAGATAGAGGGAGGAAGGAAGGGTGGTTTATCCCGAGGGCAGGTCTCTGGGGGCCAGGATGGCCTGGGAGAGACGGGACGAAGGCCAAGGTTGCTCCCAAGGGCGTCTAGTTGGTTCTGAAAGAGCTGGACATGTTCCTCCAGGTAGCGCTGCTGGGCCAGAACGGTGGCCTTGCCCACCAGCAGCTCACTGTAGGAGCACAACTCCTCTGCAGACAGTGCCCTCGCCAGCACCTCGCGCAGGGCCCGCTCACGTCGTGCCACATGCTCCTTCAGCTCCTTGGCATCTTCCTGCTGCCGTTGCAGAAGCCCAAGTCGCTGCAACAGAGAGTCCTAGAGCCACAGGGAGAGAATGCTGTGACAGCAGTGAGGCACCGCTGATCCCGGGATGGTTTCAGCCAGAGACAAAAATGCCTCCCCACCCAATTCTCCCCCAGCCTGAACCCCCTTTACCCGCTCATCAGGGTCACCATCTGGGCCCATCCGGGCTAAGGCATGGTGCACACGGGCCAGGCGACTGCCGAGTAGCAGCAGGAGGCCAAGGACACGCTCCAGGTCAGCCAAGAACCGGCTGAACTGCTCCAGTTCCCGGGGTGCACAGGCCTGGCCCACTGCAGATTCCAGAGCCACCCTGCGTCTGGTCCATTCTTGGGCAGCACCTCGCAGCCGCTCCTCCTGGATGTGAAGGTCCTGCAGCATCTCTTGGAGAAGGCCGGCTAGCTCCACCTACAGGGAGGGGCTGGGTACTCAAGGCCAGGGCTGGGCCTCTGTCTTCCCAGCCCAGACACTGGACTCTTGCCCCACCCAGTGTCCACCAACCTCTCCACACTCACTTTCTTAGCCTGGATGCTGTTGTTTGATGTTTGGGCACTAGGACAGTCAGGCACAGGACAGGAGGGAGAGTTTTCAGGCCTTGTCATCTCCTGAGAAGTTGGCAGGAGCTGGGTAAAGTTGAATTGATAGGACCTGGGGACAAAGTTAGAATTCCCTGGGTTGTCCTGTCCCAGACTGTGGAAGCTTAGAATCCTGAGCCCCTGGTGCCTCTCACTCACCCTGGCTCAGAAGTACCAGGACCCTCTTCTCCAGCTTCACCACAGCCTGGCTTCATTGCAGCCCAGACTTCTGCTAAAGGAATCAGCCCATCCAGCAGGCCCAGGGGTGGCTCTGGGCATGGCTGGGAGGTAAGAGTGTCACTTAGAGAGGGATCCAGTCTGGCCAGCTCCTGAACCAGCTCCTCAAGACGTTGACATGGCCATGTTGGCTTGGAACCAGGCTGTCCAGTACCCCAGGCCAGGGAAGTATGGTGAGGGGACCCTAGTTTATCATTGCCTGAAGGTCCCAGGGCATCAACTGCAGGGTGGTCAGTGGTAAGCAGTCCACTGGTATCAATGATTGAGATGTCACCATTTGCAGTCCCAAGGGGGATATAGCTTGTGGGCCTGCAGATACCCACAGAACCATTCATCTCCTGCCAGCAGTCACCTGCCCCTGCAGTCCCCGGACATTCATGCAGGGTGCACTCTGGGGAGACTGAAGCCTGGCCAGCCCTTTGGCCCAAGCCAGTTCCACACTGCTGGTCAGAGGCATGGACACTGGAAACAGAAAAGACACCGAATCAAAAAAAAAACAAAAAAAAAAAACATCTCTGACTGAGGCCAGAGTGATCTTCAAGGGATGCCTTCCCCCACCCCCACCCCAACTACCTGGCCTTCCAGGATCCAGCTAGGAGAAGGTTCCCTGCCCCTCTAGCATTTCTAGAGGTTTATGTGTGAGGGAGAGTGTCTCACTCTGCTTGGAAGCAAGAAGGAATTCACCTGATTGGAAACTCCTGGGGAACATGGGAGTCTGGAAGTGATCTCATTCCAACATGCAGGGTTTCTTCCAGGAACACTTCATCATCAGGAAGGGAGGGAAGGAGGGCATATGGAGACTCCATGCAGATCTCTGAGACCTCCTGCTCACACTTGGCAGGGCTGCTCTGGGGGTCCTCTGCAGGATGCACCAGTGCAGCTTCCTTCTGAGTCAAGAATCTGGAGGCAGGGATCCCACACTGACCACAGTGACCAGGAAGGAAAGTCTTCGTGCTGCACCAAGGAAACAGAAAAGTGTGCAGTTTGCAAGACAGAAGGCTCAAAATGAGGGTTGGTTGGAGGGGCTGGCAGGGTCCTTTCTTAAGCAAGAGCTGTGAAAGCAGCCTCCCACAACTTCCAGAGTGGTCCATGTGTCTCACCTGGAAAGTTTGGTCTGAAACAGCAGTCTGGGGTTTTCTGCTGCTTGGGAAACAGCCTGGAAAGGTGAGTAGGTGACTGAAATGTGGCCATCTCCCACATGCTCCCCTCCACCACAAGCCTGCATCCTCTATCTCCATACCTGGACAGGGGCCACGGCCCCTCCTGGACCTTTCCAGGGGCCCAAGACCTCTCCTGAAGGGCTCTGACTCCGACTGGCAGGCCTACAGCCATTGCCGAGCTTCGTGGACCCGGAGTTCAGCTCCGCTGTGCTTTGGGGTTGGGCCTCAGCCTGCGCCCAGCACTGCAACCCTTTGACCTCAGCCTGCAACTCCCGGGGCTCAGGACTGTTGAGGCCAGAGCTGGAGCAGGCCAAGCTCAAGCACTCCCCCGCCAGCCCACCACCCCGACCCATGCAATCCAACTTTCCTGGCTCTGAGAAGCACCATTTCCGCTGCTGATTGGCGAGGCGCCCCGGACCAGTGGATCCTGGCGCTGGAGCTCCGGAGCACGTGGGTCCTACCTCCCCGCCCGGGTGGCTAAGCGAGGAGGAGCGCGGGTGCGCAATGGGGGATCGCGCGGGGACAGCTGGTCGCAGGCGGGTGGGCAGGCTCATGCGGAGCTCCTTGCGCTGGAAGGATGTCTCCCGGAGCACTCGCCGCTGCGCGCCCTGCAATCGCTGGCGGTAGGCCGCCCAGGAAGCTGGTGGGCTGGGTGGCTCGGCGGCCCGCGCCCCGGCCTCAGCCTCTGCAGCCTGCGCGTATAGCAGCGGGGTTGCCTGTCTGCTGAGTGGCCCCGGGGTTCCCTGGGCCTCTGGGGGCCATGGCTCACAGCACGCAGCAACAGCTGGCCGAGGCCGCTGCGTGGTGGGAGGATCTGCATCAGGGGGGGCTGGGGCCGGGCCGCCCCAAACCACGCGCACGTATTCCCAGTCGAGGTAAGGGTGGAGATCCGCGCGAGGCGACGGCGTGCGTGCCTCAGGGGCCGAGAAAGAACCGTAGGCCGAGTCGGCGTGAGTGGACAGCCGCCGTAAGTCTAGGCTTGGTGTGGATGAGGCTGGGGAGGCGCTGTCGTCCCTGGGACCCAGGGCTTCCATGGCTGTGCAGAAGGAGCAGGCTGGTTCCGTGGATCCTAGAAATACAAGTGGGGTGGTGTTCCAAGTAAAGACTAGGACAGACTGCTGGCCCTTCACCGCGGAGAGCCAGAGGCTTACACGTCCCCTCTGGTCACATGGCCCATAGGATGACATTATTATGGCAGAGTAACCTTGGGGTCAAGGATGGCATGGGCAGTAAGACCAGTCCCAGAGAGCTGCTCTGGAAGTTGAGGGCCTCTGCTCAGGGAAAGCGATTGGCACTTAGTCCATTCCCTGCTAGGACTCCCAGTGGAGGCCTCTACCCTGCTACCTCCTGCAGCGCTGAGAACATACTTGTGCACCAACCCCAACCTATTTCACCCAGGCTGCTTCCTGGCCACTCCGTTAGCTTCTCCATGTGATCTCTGCCGGATAAAACAATGCTGAAAATGTTCTCAGATCACAGAGGGCAGGGGCAACATCACAGCCTCTCTCCCTGCTTCTGTGCATATTCTTATATTCTGGGTCTTCATATAAATATTCATCTTGATCCTCACCACTATCTGCATTTTACAGATGAGGACCTTGAGGTTCTGAGGGGAAATGATTTGTCCAAGGGCACACAGCTGGTAAGTGGCAGAGCCCTGGCTGAAATCTGGGCATGCCTCCAAGCTCACTGCAACCAGAATCCATTTCCTAGAGGCAAACCTTGCTGAAAATCGGTTTATCATGCCCTTTCCCCCAACAAAGCTCAAACTTCACATGGGAAATATTGCCTCCCCACAAACTACTGGCAGATTCCAGAATATACTATTTCTGAGATACTGACTTTTGTCTGAGAATGACTAACTGACTCCCACCTCTTGCCCTGATTTTCTTGCTTCCTCTAATTGAAAGCTTAGAGGTCTCCTTGTATTTTGTGATGCCTACAGTCCTGAGTTTCCACAGCATTCACCATCCTGCAATATAATTATTAGCTTACCATTCCCTTCACCATTCCCACCCCTGAGCTTCCTGAGGACAGGCCCTGCCCTTATTCATCACTCAGTGCCTGACACAGTGCCTAGCATGCAGTCAATGTTAAATAAATATTTGTTGAATGGCAGGGGAAGGAACAGATTTTCAGGGAAAAGATGTAGGGGTGGCCTTGGTTGAAAAGAAGAGGGCTTTTTGGCTTTTGCCCACCCTTCTCGCCTTTCTGACAGTCTTTTCTGGAGAAGCAACAGAATGGGTGAGGCGCTTGTCACTATAGACCCTGACCAGCCAGGTTACTTATCTATTATTAGAAACAAACAGAGTGGGTAGACACAGTAGGAGTGGCTGGAAATCATACCTCCCCAGTGCTGGGAGAGGGAGCAAAGGGAAGAGGTGGATGTGTGTGCCTGCGTCAGGGTGACTTTTTTGTTGGTTTGGTTTGTTGGTTGGTTGGTACAGGGGATTGAACTCAGGGGCGCTTAAACCACTGAGTCATATCTCCTGCATGTTTTTACATTTTACTTTGAGATAGGGTCCAGCTAAGTTACTTAGGGCCTTGCTAAGTTGCTAAGGCTGGCTTTGAACTTTCGATCCTCCTGCCTCAGCCTCCCGAGTCACTGGGATTATAGGCGTGCACCCCTGTGCCCAGCTGATAGTAGCTTTGAGGCTTGGCAACCTGGGGCTCCCAATAACCTAGGAGGGGAGCTTATCTTTCCTAAGATGCTTGGTGGAGAGTATAGAAAGATTATGGTGATCCACAACTGAGGTGGAATAGAAAAGCAGGCTTTTTTGAGCATCCCAGAAACTATTTGTAATTCAGAGTCACCTTCCACCCACCACCTTGAGACCCAGGATACTACAGATTGCTGGTGAGGACAGGTAGTGGGGTTAGTGGTGGGAGGATAGGGGAGAGAATGTTGCAACATCCCTAGTGAGGGCTTTCAGCAGACCTGGAGCTCACAACATCTGATGTCATCTGCCTGGGGGCATCTCCCTGACCACTAACCCCAGCCCTGCAGATTGGTCCACATATTCTGGTTTGGGAACATGTTTTGCAAAATGTTTCTACTCTCTAAACAAGAATCTACTCTTGAGTAAAGCTCCTAGGAAAACAATTGCCTCCTCTAGGAAGTCTACTCTTGACCTCAAACATCAGCTCTCTCTCTTCATAGTCCTTCTAAGCCCAGTTCATGGGCTAGCTCATGCCACCCATTCCTGCCTATGTTGGCTGCAAAAGGCAGGGGTGACCAAATACAAAGATACTTTCTCAAAAGAGGTCATGAAAATCACCAGGTGTGGTGGCACCTGTAATCCTGGCTGCTCAGGAGGCTGAGGCAGGAGGATTTTAAGTTTGAGGTCAGAGTGCTGGCCTACTTAATGAGGCTGGGGGTGCAATAGGGGTGGCTGAGACAGGAGTATCACAAGTTTGAAGTCAGCCTCAGCAAATTAGTGAGATCCTGCCTCAAAATAAAAAAAAAAAAGTGTGTGTGTGGGGGAGACTAAAGATGTATCTCAGTGGTAAAGTAACCCTGGACTAAATCCCAAGTAACCTCCCTTTACCCTCCCCCTAAAAAAATGACTGGGGGTGTAGTTCAGTGATCCTGGGTTCAATCCCCAATATGGAAAAATAAGCCATGAAAATATATCTTTTTTGAAGTTACTGTGTAAACAAAAGATTCTGAATTCATCAGATAAAAAGAATTGGAATGGACAATAAAACATGTGTATACTTGTCTGTTTCTTATGGATCCTAACTTGTCTCGAGGATGTTTTTGCATTGATAGCCCCAGTAGGTTAATGTCCACACAGGATGTTCACATCAGCCCTTTTGCAGAACCAGCTATATCACCACAGCCCAGCTGCTTTGGTGTGTGTTTGGGACCTTCAGCATAGGAGCAAGGAGTTTCACACTCATCTGGTTGCATACAAGAAGCCTCTTACAGTCCAGCCAGTCCCTGTGGCTGGACAGGGAAGCCATATCCTAGAAGTCCCAGCCTCAGCATTAGTGTCAGTTGTGGGCTGGGCAGCACAGACTGTGCCTCTTGCTGAACTGAAGCCCAGAGGCTTCATTTTACCAAGCCCCACTAGAGCAAGGGGAGAGCATGAAATCCCTGCTAGGAAACCACCAGATAAGGGCCTGGGAGTAGGGAAACATTCCATAAGAACATTCCATTCATCTAAATGAAGGAGCAAGAGAGGAAGAGAAGACAAATATGGGTTCAGGGTTCAGAGTGAGAGGTCTAGGGGATGGAGGTGCCAGTCTGAAAGGAGGAAACTAGGGTTGAGGACTGGCCAAGGGGTCCAGTGCTCATTTAGTCTGGGGTCTTTAGGCCTTTCCATGTCTGTGGCAAGTCTGGCCACAGTTGGAATGTGGGTCTGGACCTCTGCAAAGAGGGTAGGACAGACAAACCCAGGATTTTACAGGATGTTGGAGAAATCGATGAAGACAGTTTCCTGTGGATAAAAATCACACCAAAGCAATGGGAGCAAATATAGGTAAACTCACCAGAGAGGTACAAGAGAACCCCAAATGCAACAAATCATCAGAATTAAATCGTCCCTTTATCAAAGGCCACTTCCCATCTGATCTGTCTGTGATACGTTGCCCAAGCCACCCTTTTGTGTTGGTATTCCTTCAGGACGGGACTCAATGTGGGGAAGCTGGATGCATAACGATCTCCTTGCAAGACGGGTTCCGAGGTTCAGGACTATGTCTTGAATCCCAGCATCCCCAGGCTAGGTCTGACTGGCTGGGAGTTCTGGCAAATTCTGTGGCTCTCCCAGCCTCACCATGCAGACAGAACACCCCACGCAGTATCTGCGCTGCTGGTTTTCAGACTCGCTGCTGGTTTTCAGACTCGGTGGTCTCTTCAGCCCAATCGTAGAGTCTCCAGAAACCCTAGCTCCCTTCTTTGAGCAGGAAATGCAGGTTGCTGGTGGCTCTTGGGGAGGGGCGGCTGTGGCTGTGGATGGACCACATACCTGCTGCTTCAAGATCTGGGACATGTGAGACAGCAGAGAGGCGCAGGCTCTGGCGACCGCAGAGGGCGGCAGAGTCACGCCGAGCCGCGGGAGAGTGGATGGCCGTCGACCAGAGCATTTCTCGGCCTTTCCTGTGGGGTCCACAGCTGCGAAGTAGGGCTCAGATCGCGGACAGGGGGACGGCAAGTTCTGGGGCAGGAGGGACCCGTTTCTCCAGCTGCTCCGCAACCGTAAAGCAGCAACAGGGGGTCGCAGAGTAAGTCTCCACGGTGTGCTTTGGTCACACACAGCGCCCCCAAGAGCTCCTCCAGCTGGGTGGGTCTGTCCCCTCCCAGACCCTGGCAAAAGGTAAAGGTGCGCAGGGGCCTGACTCCACTCGCGTAACCAGACTGGACTCCCAGTAGGACCCCTCCCGACAGATCGACACACCGGCTGTTCCCAACCCTGCAGCCACCACCACTGCCGCCACCGCCCCTCTTAAACTCCCCAGCCTCCTCCTCGCAGGAAGGAGACCCAAGGATCCCGCCACCCTCCCCTCCCTACTCCCCGGCCCCGCCGCTTACTTGAGGCTCCAGCCTGAGACTCTCTCCTGGGCGCCCGCGGCCGCGCGGTGACATCAGAGCCCTGGCTCGCGCTCCCCGACCCCACCTCCAAGCTCTGGCCGCAGCCACAGGGGAGGCGCCACCTCCGGCCAAGAGGGGCGGGAGCGAGGAGTCGGGCGCTGCCCCCGGAGCCACCGCCCCTTCCCAGTGTCTGCTAGTAAGCCTAGTCCAGGGCCAAAAAAGTGGACAATTTGTTCCCCCACAGTGCTCAGGCATAAGGTAAAGACCGGGAGCATAAGGTAAAGGGCGACCACAGCAACAGCCGCCCATTTTTAGTGCGGCTGGCCGGACAAACCATAAGCATCCCACAGTCCCTACTGTGGGGAGGTCCAGGATGGGCCCCAAGGGGCCGGGGGAGCACCCCAGCCTTTCTTCTCAAACTCTGAGGAAAAAATGCGCCCAGAACTCGTGGCTCCTTCCTGTTCCTCTGTATGGTTCAGATGGCAACAGCACCTTGACAACTCTCTTCCAGACCCGCATTTCCAGGACTCTTCAAGCTTATTGACTCCCACCGTGGCCTTCTGTCTACTATTCTTGCCACCTTTGCATTTCACCCACTACCCAGCAAAGTCTAGGCCCTACTGCTACTTGAGGGTGGTAGGAAACCTGAAGACTGTGTGTCCACCCCAGCTTCCCTAAGTGGGTCTTTGTGTGCTAGACATATGCACACCACCTAAGGCTCTCAAGGTCTTGACCTCTGGGGCATCCTCCATACTCCAAAGAATGCCCTGCCTTTATCTGACGCTATGCTTTTCTTGCTATGTCCTCTCTTCCCCTGCCCCATCTTACCAAAACTCTATCCTATGAATATTCACTCTGCCAAGAACTGGGCCTTTCCTTTAGAGTGCCCTTTGCTGAAATCCTTCAGCTCCCAGGTCTCTCTGCTGCCATCATGTCCCACAGGATAAGCATGCCGGGGCCTGGGACCATGTCCTCCCATCCTGGCAATGCTGGCAGATAAAGATATGTTTGTGTTGATAAGCAGGACCCAGAACTCAAGCCAAAAGTGAAGGCTGCTATTTCCTGGGGCACTGAGATCCTAAGGAACTCTGACTTCCTAGATCTTCTGGTGGGTGCAGGTAGCAGGCACCTGAGCCTAGCTTCTTAGAGTGATGCTCTACCAGCCCTGCTCCTTCAAACTCCCATCTGGACTTGGGGGTCAACTTCAACAGGAGCTGTCTCTAAGACAGAAACTCAGAACCCCTTGGCTTTGAGAACTGTCCCTTTTGAAATTCTTGCTCATTTAGGGCAAGTTTTTTCACTTTT
This sequence comes from Marmota marmota marmota, assembly GCF_001458135.2. Taxonomy (NCBI): domain Eukaryota; kingdom Metazoa; phylum Chordata; class Mammalia; order Rodentia; family Sciuridae; genus Marmota; species Marmota marmota. The sequence goes on from NW_025999869.1 coordinate 23,801,892, forward strand.
AAATTTGCACTGAATTCACCACACTTGTCCAAAGATAGGACTTTACAGGAAGGATCTTCAAGAATGAAGTACAAGGAGAATTAAACTCATCATCTCTTTTGGGGGCTCTGGACAGGCAAGGCCTCTGAGGTTGGGTGAGGGCTAGCTGTCCTGGGATGGAAGCTTTGAGATCAACAGTTCCTGGGAAGGAATGCTGGGCTGTCACATTCCTAGTGAGTACACGTATATTACCTTTTCCCTACAGAGACGGGTGAAATCCCAGCCTGTTTATTTTGATCATAATAACTCAACTTTTCTCCCCCAGCCTGGCTCATTCCAGGCCTGGGACCATGTGTTAGCTTTTTGTCACTGTGGCAAAAATACCTGACCCAAACAATATAGAAGAGGAAAACTTTATTTTGACTCATAGTTTCACAGGTTAGGTCCTATCTCTCGGTAGTCCATTAAGCTCCTATGGATATACAGGTGAGGTCAGAACCCTCATGATCCAATCATTGCGTAAAAGCCCCATTTCTGAAACTTGCAGCATTAGGGACCATGGTTTCAACATGAGACTTTGAGGGGCATTCCAGATCTAAACCATAACAGACCATTTCATTCCTCTGCTCTGATCTGTCCTCATTCACGTTACCCACACGTCTTGGATAAAAGAGGATAAATAAGATGGATGGATATGGATTTCTCTCCTCTTCTGCCAAGTCCAGAGGACCAAACTTTGCTATTTCCTGGGACCAAGAGGAAATTGTCCCTTAAGGTTCATTTTAGTCCCGAGAGCAGAAACTGGACCCCAACAGCATAAACCAGAGAGGATATCAACCTCCTCAGGCCATGAATGGCCAGACTGTCCCTTTTGTGTTTATACCCTACAAAGGGAAGAGATAGTCTCCTAGACTCCTAAAATCCCCCCTCCTAGAAGCGCCCTACTGTTTAATCCAAATTTCCTGGATCTCCAATTGTTAAGAGGTCACCTGGTCAGCATTTTAAATGAAAGAACAATCCATTTCAGAGCTCTGGGCCCAAGGCTATGCAGGGAGGCTGCACGCTGGACTTGGCACTGAATTAGGTGACACCATGCCGTGTGCATGTGGGATGAATGCTGACTGTTGGCCCTGGAGAGAGAGAATAATGTCCCAACATTCCTCTGGAAAACCTTTCTGACCTTAGCTGGTGGATCTTATCAGTTACTCAGAGGAGACTTTGCTCCAAAACCTCAGTTTTGGTATATCCAGCATCCATTGTTGTCCATGCATTATATTTTGGGAACATTGCCAGGGCTGCAAACATGCACGCACACACACACACACACACACACACACACACATACACACACAGTAGTTAGGAGTTCAAGGAAAGCATCAAGAGAAGTAGAAACAAAACAATAACAAATAAAATAGCAAGTTACTTTTGACTTTTCTGGCAGATCAATTAGCAAGACAAAAGGGGAATGTGTCCATTAACTGGGCAACACCAAAGGAATTTGGGGACAAAGAACAACTGACGGCAGCTTCCTGGAAGTGTCAAGGATGGATTTATAGACAGACTCATTCCCAACTTTGATTTTTCACAATAAAACAGGGACAAAAACATGTTCTGCAATTCAGTATATCCCAGGATAGGAAAACCAGTGTAGTAAGAAAGCAAGTTCCAAAGTCTAGCAGACCTAAATTTGGATGCCAGTAACTGTGTAACCCTGGAAATATCCCAACAACCTTCCCGAAGCTCCATTTTTTCATTTGTAAAACAGGGATACTACTACATAGCTTCCAGGGAAAGATCAAATGAGATCTGATCTTATGTATTCAGTGCCGGATTCATAGGAGACTGTTGGCAAGTGGTATCAGTTATCATTTCTAATTCCTCACTTGTGTTTGTCCTGTGAGAAACACAATCACAACTCAATTCCAGTCCTGATATTATTTCTCAGTGTTGGTTTATATACCAGGGTCCCCCATGGGAGACCTCTGCTCACTGATCCCCTCCTGGGGCTGTGGTAGACATCAGAACACCTCCTTTTTCAGGGGATCCCATACTGTGTACATCTTGGGGAGATAGATCCCTTTTCTCCTACTTTGAAAGCCAGTCCAGCCACAGTGTTGGTCTGAGACCTAGACTTAACCAATTGATGTTCCTGCCAGAAGCTGGGACTCACATGAGTGACATAGCGACACAGGGACAGGTAAGAAACAATTAAGAGTTTGGGGGGTGATGACAGTGGTCATCCTAATCAGTTTCCTGCTCTTGCTGCACAGTCTTCTTTGGTTCTATTTCATAGGCTGATTCTGTAGCCTTCCAGTCAATTCTCTGAGCCACTGACCTTCTAATACATTTGTGAATGGGTCAGGCAGAGGTGGTTGCTATTGCTTGAAACTAGGAAGTTTCTAATGCAGAACCAAGATACTGTGTAAGGCTGCCATGCCTGTATTAGGCAGGGACAAAATCTATCCATATCTGGGTATTCAGAGTCACTCTTTCCTTGGGAGAAGCAATTACCAGGCAAATGGGCTAGAGAGATCTCCCATAGCTACCTTGGGTTCAGTCTCTGCCCTTTGATGTGGCTGGAAACCCTCTTAAAAGTCTTAATCTCAAAACTAGCAACTCAGGAAACAGGATACAGCAACACAGGAGAAACAACGCAGGCAAGTTCCTGGTTCAAAGTCATAAACATTTGCTATAAAAATGAAAACAAGATTTCCCTTGATAAACATAAAATCAAAGGCAAGAAAATGTGGAGATTGGTTGCTTTTTTCTATTCCTGTTCTAGGAAGGGTTGACCTAGATTATGTTCTTACCAACATGAACCAGAACACTGAGCTGATGTCAGGCAGGGTAGACCTGTCTGGATACCCTGAGATATCTCATAGTTGCCCCCTCCAAGGGGCTGGTCATGGGCTGAAGTTTCCTTTTTTCTTTCCTCCCCTATGAACAATTGTCCCTGGCAAGGACCAACCCATCATGCTGCTTTGAGCCAAGTCACCTCCAGGGAAGCCTTCCTCAAGATACCCAAGGAGAGCTCACTGTTCCCTGCTCTACCTAATACCACATAGTGAAATACATAGCCATTTAGCTCAGTGCAGTGGCACATACCTGTAATCCCAGCAGCCTTGGAGGCTGAGACAAGAGCATCGCAAGATCAAGGCCAGCCTCAGCAACTGAGCAAGGCCCTAAGCAATTCAGCAGGATCCTGTCTCTAAATAAAATATAAAAAAGAGGTGAGATGTGGCTCAGAAGTTAAGTGCCCCTGGGTTCACCCCCATATCAGAAAAAAAGAAAGAAAGAAAGAAAAGAAAAGAAAATAGATGGTCATTTAGTTTTCTGTCTGCTCCATTAAATATAGAGCAAGCACTTTAAAGGGCAGGACCTTGCCTGGTAGTACCCAGCTCAGAAGTAATATCAGTGCTTGTTGAATGAATGCAAGGGGGAGACCCAACCCCATGTGAACAACTATGTCTTTCCTCCATTCTATGAATTCACAGACACTAGCAATATTACAGGGATGCCCTTAGCCTTCAAGACCTGGGGATTAGCATGTGCATACGCGTGGGTATGAACATGTGTCTGTGTGTGTGTGTGGTGGTGGTGGTGGTGGTGGTGGTGTGTGTGTGTGTGTGTGTGTGTCGGACAGAAAGAGAGAAAGGTACATGAAGGAAAGTCCATACAAACAGCATTTTAGACACCAAGTAGAAGTAAACGGATTGAACCAAAGCACTTATATAATCAGCAAGTACCTTTGTACCAACTGGCCCAAACTTACAGTGAGAAGCAGAAGACACATGTCCTAGGAGCCAGAAAGGAAATCAGAGCATCCTTCCTTCCACTGAGAGCCACTGCTAGGTACCCTCAGTACCCTGGCATCAGCCACCCATGGAAGGCCCAGTGGCTCATCGTCTGCCCTCATTGGAGGAACAAACTTTTAAAGCAATGTTTGATCCTTCAGGTCTCCACAGTTCCTGTTCCACTGCCTCCTTGTGTTGGTTTTAACATAAAGATGGGACTTACCACCCCTGAAGAAGCTGCTTTCTTTTCAGAACAGATTGCTCGGCTCACTCTTTCAGACACAGCAATGAGAGGTCTAGGGAGCCACTGCCGTGAACAGAAGCAAGGATTTTTTTCAAGAGAGTTCATTTGGATTTCCAAATCCTCTTCATTGGTTTTGAGATTGGATTAATAACCTTTATTCCAGATGGCAGTAGGTCCTAGTTCACAGTTATTCTGTGAACAAGGACTCTTTTCAAAAACTTGGTAAAGTAGGGGAGGGAAAGAGGAAGTACTGAGGACTAAATTGGAGCAAATTATATTCCATGCTTCTATAATTATGTCAAAATGAACCCCAATATTGTGTGTAACTGTAACACGCTAATAAAAAAATCATTTTAAAAAATCCCTATAGCGACAAATGCAATTTGTTTTTAACAAAATAACTTTCAAATTAAATATAGCTTGTTTCCCAACAATTTATACCCATATGTGGTTTTCCAAGTTTTGCAGATTGTGAAATTCTTTTTGAAATAGTATCTATCATTTGTCCAACATTTGAATGTGCAAAAATTTGACCATACTAGAACTGATAGAAAAATACAATATTGGGAGAGTTATTAAACACTGAGAATCTGAAAACAAAAATAATTAAATAAAGCCAAACTGAAGCCCTCTGGTCTTCTAGATCAGTGAGTGCTTTATCTAAATTTGATTCACCTTAACAGCTGAATAGTTTACAGTTCAACAAAAGATGAATTTTTCAATTGTTAGAAATAAGCTAAGAATTTTAATTTGTCCAAAGACAACATATAAATGGCTAAAAACACATGAAAAGATGCTGAACATTAAGCAACAATCAAATCCATCATGATATACTACTTCATACCCACTAACACGGCTAATCAAAAAGTAAGGTAGAAATGGGAGCCCTCCTGCTCTGCTGGTGGGAATGAAAAATGGTGCCAGAGATTTGAAAAATGGGTTGTCAGTTTATCAAATGATTAAACATGGAGTTACCATCCGACTTAGCAATTCTACTTCTTGGTATTCCAAGAGAACTGAAAACAGATGGTCAATAAAACTTATACACAAATGTTTATATCAGCATTACTGATAATAGCCAAAAAGTGGAAACAATCTAAGTAGCCATTGACAAATGAATAAACAAAATTTGGTATGTCATACAATGGGATGTTCAGCCATAAAGAGAAATGAGGTACTGACATATGCTGGGCCAAGGATGAAAGTTGGAAATTTTAAGGAATAATTGAAGGAAAACAGACAAAAGATGACATACTGTATCATTATATTAAATATTCAATATAGGTAAATCCATAAAGAGCAAAAGATTATTAGTTGTGAGAGGTTGGAAGGACAGAATGAGGAGTTAGTGCTAATTGGGATGTAGTCTCTTTTAGAGATGATAGAAATGTTTTGGAATTAGAAAATGGTGACAATCATACAATCTTCTGATTATACTTAAAAATGGCTTATATAACTTAAAATGGTGAATTTTGTGGTAGGTAAATTCCTGCATGTATATATATCCACACATATACACATATGCATACACTTAACAGTTATCGCTGGCATTTGTCCATTTTTGCTCAAGGTTTCACATGCACACCAAGGTTTAGGCTTCCAAGGACCCTAACCACTCTGATTTTTGAACTCAGGGGTGCTTTTCCACTGAGCTACATCTCCAGCCCTTTTTAATTTTTTTTTTTTTTTGAGACAGGGTCTTACTAAGTTGCTTACTGCCTTGCTAAATTACTAAAGCTGTCCTAGAACTTGTGATTCTCCTGCCTCAGTTTCCTGAGTTGCTAGGATTACAGGCATGCACCACCACTCCTGACTCTAATATTTCAAGTGTCTATACATGCAGAAAAAGGGCTCATTTTTGCTTGCATTTTTGCACTAGTACAGAGGACCGTTGGCTCACAGATCTAAAGATACCTTGAAAATCAAGTGAGTTCAGTTTATTTGTGTGCTATATTCATGTGCATGAATTATTAAACGGTTATTTTTTCACAGTATTGGGAATTAAAACCAGGGTCTCATTCATGCTAGGCAAATGCTCTACCTTTTAAACAATTTAATATTGGTTCAGGGTCTCACCAAGTTGCCCAGACTGGCCTCAAATTTGCAATCCTACCTCAGCCTCCGAGCAGCTGGGATTAGTCATGCACCACTATGACTGGCTCAACTTCAGAGTCTCTAGTAGTAACACAAGTCTGTTCAAATGGATAGATCTTAGTACTTTCTGCTAACTAATTTTGATTTGACCAAATCATAATGAGAATACCTAAGTTCTTCTCAGGACCTGTAAAGTCAAGGCATATCCCAGTCCTGACATCATGTATGTATCTACATGGTCATTCTCAGAGGAGGGAAATGTTTATAGAATGTGTTCTTTAGGCATGTCATGAGCTCTACCTTGGGCAGTTATCAGAGTGTTTAGAGAAAAATGTAAGAGTCTCTGTTCTGTCCAGTAGAAATTGTTATGGTTTAGATATGAAGTGTCCTTCAAAAGCTCATGTGAGAGACAATGCAAAAATTTTTGGAGGTGAAATGATGAGATTCTGAAAGATGTACCTAATCAGTAGGTTCACCTGCTGATTGGTTAATTGGGTGGTAACTGTAGGCAGGTAGGGCGTGACTGGAAGAGGTAGGTCAGTATAGACGTGCTTTGGGGGATATATTTTGTCCCTGGTGAGCAGAAGTCTGTCTCTGCTTAGTGGTTGCCATGCCCTTTTGCCACAATGCTCTGCCTCACCTTGGGCCCAGACCATGGAGTTGGCAAACCCTGAACTGAACATTTGAAACGAAGAAACGAAATAAACTTTTTCTTCTCTACATTTTTCATATTAGATCTTTTGGTCACAGTGGTGCAAAAGCTGACTAAAACAAATATAATGTGAGCCATATAGGTAGTTTTAAAACCACATAACAGACACATTTTAAAGGTAAAGAACTAGGGGTATAGCAGAGTGGTACAGTGCTTGCCTACCATGTGCAAGGACCTGGGTTCTACTCCTAGCACTGCAAAAAAAAAAAAAAAGATGAAATTAATTTTAATATATATTAAATAGATTGGCATATTAAATAAAATAAACCTACATTGTCCTGAGCCATCCGCAGGCTGTGTGTGGACTGTCGCACATCACAGCCTAATTGAATAGGGAAATCTGGTGTCTGGGAACTTCGAGTGGACATTTGCTCTGGCTGACTGCCCAGAGACATTGTGAGCCCTATTCAAGTTCTGCCCCAGGTACCACACAGCACCGGAGATGGGGTGACCTGCTATAGCTGCACAGCCCCTCTGAGATGGGTGTGACCTGCCAAGATGCCAATCAACCTGCTGACTGCAAGGCATCAGGAAGCAAGACTCTGCCCTTGAAACCTTATCCCTGCCTTTGATGTACCCCCTTAAATAAACCATGGGAGCCATTTTCTAATTGTCTAGCTCCAGCTCCTATGTGGACTGGACGTATCAGGGGCTCCATCTTTAAAATTATCCTTTCTGACTCTGTCTTTTATTCTTCATTAATTATTCTAGACTTCAATTTCTCAGGAGGCTCATCCCTCTGATCAGGGAAGAATTCCCCAGCCAGCTGCTGGCCACCCCACGATACCACATATCATCACTTCAACATGAAATCAATATAATGATAGAGATATGCTGGTGTTGTAGCTCAGTGGTAGAGCATTGGCCTATCATGTGTAAGGCACTGGGTTCAGTTCTCAGCACCTCACACAAATAAAGGTCCATTGGCAACTAAAAAAATATTTTTAAATGGAAATATTTTACATTATTTTATTTATATTTCATAATCCTCAAGTCTCCATAAGTCTTTTGAATCTGGTCTATATCTTATACATATAGCTCATCCAAACATTCACTATTGACATTTTTTTTTTATATTTATTTTTTAGTTTTCGGCAGACACAACATCTTTGTTTGTATGTGGTGCTGAGGATCGAACCCGGGCCGCACGCACGCCAGGTGAGTGTGCTACCGCTTGAGCCACATCCCCAGCCCTCACTATTGACATTTTAAATGCTCAGTATCTGTAAGTGACTGGTGACTTCTGTATTGAACAGCATAGCTTCAGAGCTATGTTATTCTAATAAAAGTTTTGCTATTAATAAAAGTAGCAATTAGAATCTATTTCATAGGTATTGTTCTAAGCTATTTACATGTATTAACTCATTTAATCTTCACACAACTCTCTGAAATAGATATTGCTGTAATCTCATTTTGTAGAGGATGAAACCAAGTTCCAAAGAGGTTAATGTATTTGCCCAAAGCTCAGTCTTTCAACTATTGTACTCTATTCCTGGGATCTGCCTTCTGTGTCTCTAATATGATTGTGATAAGTGGTAATAAAACAAGTGCTGCTCTGCTGGGAATAGTTTTTACTTTGTTTGCATGTATGTTTATTGGAGAAGGATCCATTAGGATGGAATCATGAACCCTTCAGGCCCAGGAAGTACTCCATGTGTACAACTCAGTAAGCCACCAAGATTCCTAATCTCCCCAACCCAGCTTCAGACCTTTACAAATAGTTCACAAACCGGTGATGGTCAAGGGCATGAACAGGATGAAAACTTATGATGCTGGTCCTTTTTCCCAGTCATGCAACAATTTGCAACAATCTGAAAGTTTGCAGGACAAATTTTCCCAGAGAATGACGCAATGGAGACCAGGCATGCTAACCTTTTCCTTTGATTATAAACTGAAACTGTTTGTCCCATTTCTAAAGGTCTGACTGAACTTGGTTTTTCTACACTTAGACAAAACTTTGGATTACTTATCGACACATAAATCAGTCCTGCTAGCTGATTCTATCTAATGAAGTACTTTTTATTTTAAATATGGGAGACAGTCCAAATATTGATTTTTTTGCCTGCTTTTTTTTTTTTTTTTACCCTCAACTGACTGGAAAGGGATGAGATGGAGTAGTTTAAGGACACTATGAGATAAAGAACATGTAGCAAATTCTTTGCAAGTTACAACAGATTGTAATTTGCTATAGACTCTTCTTGCTCATTTTCTCTAAGCAGAGGTTTGAACAAGGACTTTCCCTGATGCATTAAGTGCCTCTTTTTGGCTGAGAGCTGAGCACATATATTTCTCTCGACTCCCTTCCGTTAACATTGGTGCAAATGTGTATCAAACACAGCCACAAGGGCAAAAGAATAGATGAGAGCACAGCAGATGTAAGTGAACCAAAGTTCTAAGTGACTGGTGACTTTTGTATTGAACAGCACAACTTCAATACAAAAGTGGAAAAAGGCTGGAAGAATGAATAGTTAGGGAAACATAAAACCTATGCCGGATGGGGATATTACCGAGAAGCTAGCTGTGCTCGGCATCAGAACCCAGGAAAGCTCAGGAAATGAGGTGCCACATCCTGTGGAAGACAGAGATGCTAGCATGTTGAGTCTGTGGATGGCATAATTGCATCTCAGAGTACATCGCTGTCCCAGCAGCTATGAGACTACTCCTCTCCCAACCCAGAGGAAGATTAAGAGGGGCTGATTCTGCAAAGTGTTTCAGCCAAAGAGGATCCAGACAAGTGAATCCCAGGCATGGTGCAGGCTAGGGGAAGAGGTACAGTATGAGGAAAGAATGATCAGGGAAAATGTATACTGTGAATTATGACTTCCTAACCCAAACCACCAGCAGCTGAGTGTGTCTCTTTGCCTCATCTTCCTCCCATTAGAAGACTGAATAACTCAATGAGGGTTTCAAGCCAAAGAGCTCACTATCACATACCACCTTTTCATGCAGGCTTCAAATGGCTTCCTTCCTTTTTCAAGTGGACCACAAAACACTTGGAAAAGCCTCCAACATGAAGGCAAAGACCAGGAAAAACAAGTAGAAAAACAGATAAAACAAAAATTCAAAAATTTATAAGCCCCCTCATTTGGATGGGAATATTAAGTCTAGGACTGGGATACATTGTATCCCTTCCTTCCACTATAAGGATGTGTTTCTTCCCTTACTAGAAGGTCGCCACCCTACCTCTCAGAGGGGGACCCGATAACAGAGAAGCCACAAAAACAAGTTTCTTTACTTCTCGGCATCCTCCTCTTCACTGTTATAGCCCAATCATCATCCCTCATTTGGACCATGATAGCAGCCCACCAAAGTGTCTCCATGCTTCAGACTAGTCCCTGACAAACAATAGAGGACATCTAGAATGATCTTTAAAAAAGAATCCAACAATTTTGGGCTTCTGATTATACATGCTCAATGGCTTCTCATTGAACTTGACATAAAATTTCAACCCCATTGTGCTGACGGACAAGGTCTCAGATCTGTCTGCTCCTCCCCCACACCCCTTGCCATTCCACCGTCCCTACTCTCACTTGCCAGTGACATCCAGCTCATCCCGTTCCTAGAGAAGTTTCTGCTTCCCTTAGGACTCTGCCTAGAGGTTCCTGGACATCACTGCTCATTTTGTGGATTGTCTCTTCATTCTGGAACTTATGCTCCATGAGAGCAAAAATATTGAATATATTATCATCACACCACCTATAAGAGCACCTGATGCATAGTGTGCATTTTAACTGATACATAAAAACAAAAATTATGTTCATGGGGTACTATGTGATGTTTTTATGCATATATTGCACAATGTTTAAATAGGGCTAAATTTATCTCCTCAAACATTTGTCTCTTTTTTATTCTGGGGACTGAACCCAGGTACACTCTAGCACTGAGCTGCATCCTGAGTCCTTTTTCCTTTTTGAGACAGGGTCTCACTAAGTTTGAGGCTGGCCTTGAATTTGCAATCCTCCTGCCCTCAGCCTCCCAAGTTACTGGGATTACTGGTGTGCTCCACCATGCCCAACTATCATTTCTTTATAGTGACAAATACTTATTGAATAAATGAATTTAAAGCACAAAATTTTCAAAGTTTCAAGGCAAAGTGGCATAAGATGAAAACATGCAAATCATTAAATTCCATTGGGGACTATAAAAACTATTGATGTTAGTATCAACATTGTCCTTGGCCTGAGTAGGTGTCAATGTGGAAAATTTCATTTTGCCAATGTCAATATCCTGGTTTTCCTATTATGTTATCTATAGTTTTCCATAATGTTATCATTGAAGGAACAACAGATTTCTCTGTACGAGTTCTTAAAATTGCATGTAAATTTATAATTATTCTCAAAATATTTTAATTTTTAAAAATTCAAATCTAAAGGTATAATAACTTGTATTCACTCAGCCCACTCATGTAGCACCACCCTGAAATGCACCCTCCACTGAACGTGGTGAATGCCCAGTGATGGAACTATAAGGGTGATACAGGAAGTCTCCGTTTTGGGTCGGGGATATATTTTTACTGGAGCTGAGAATGCTGGACTCTGTTCTTAATCACACATGGCACCTGGCCCATAGTCAGTGTTCAATAAATATTTATCCAGTGAGCTAATTGTTGAGAAAGTCAAAATGACATCCAGACACAGGCTGTAAAAAACTGACACTGCCTGTTATGGCATTTCTATATGAAAAACACTAGCACCTACGGCAGGTATAAATGACCAAACTGTTCACAAAGCACTTATTCTTGAAGCAATAAGGTACCTAAAATGTGCAATTGAGCCTTATCCATGTATGTCTAATTGCCCAATTTGATACAAATTGCATCACATACTAAGGTAGGACAAAGATAATGAAATAGTCCTGGTCTTATTAACAAGTCAAGGGCCTTTTCCAAAAATTGACAGGTGTAGCAGTTGCCATTTAATTTGAAATTTCAACCAGGTAGCAAAATAAGTGCAAATTTCTTTTTCCTTCACAATATCAGACAGAACATTTGTTCTTACTGTAGATCTGAACCTCAGCCTATGATTTCTCTCCTTATCAAGAACCATCACCTTTTCACTTAAGGTTGGAAGCACTTTATGGCTTCTCTTTGGCATATTTGAAATGCTAGCATTACTGCTCTGGTGCTTTGGGACCATTAGTAAGTAAAATTAGGATTGCTTCAAACACAAACAGTATGATACTGACAACTGAGTAAATTTTGAAACAAAATTTATATAACATTATAGAATATGTTATGATTGTTCTACTTCATTATCAGTTGTTAATCTCTTACTAGGCCTAACTACACTTTTGGTACTGGGGATGGAATCTAGGGACATTCTACTACTGAGATATATCCCTAGCTCCCTAACTTTTTAAAAAATATTTTTAGTTGTAGATGGACACAATACTTTATTTTTATGTGGTGCTGAGGATTGAACTCAGTGCCTTATATGTGTGAGGCAAGCACTCCACCACTGAGATACAATCCCGGCCCTCCCTAACCCCTTTTTAAAAATTATTTTTCTCAGAAACTTGGGAGGCTGAGACAGGAGGATCACAAGTTCAAAGCCAGTCTCAGTACCTTCATTCAGCCCTAAGCAACTTAGCAAGACCACATCTCAAAATTTAAAAATAAATAAAAATGGCTGGGGATCTGGCTCAGTGGTTAAGCACTCCTGGGTTTAATCACTGGTTAAAAAAAAAAAAAAAAAACCCACAATATTTTGATGTTTCCCTAAATTGCTCAAGCTAATCTTGATATGTGATCTGCCTGCTTCAGCCTCCCACGTAGGTGGGATTAGAGGTGAGAGCCACTGCACATGATTATACTTTATCATGGCTATGTGTACACATATATGAAAAAACAGTATATTTTAAGTTCAGTATTTTCTGTGGCTTCAGGTATCCAATGGTGAGTATTGAAACATATTCCCCATGAATATTGGGAGCTACCTTCATTGGGTGGTTTGGGAAGGACGGCTGCATCAGGAAGTAATTAACCACAGGAAGAGACCGTATTTGACTTGTCAACTCTGGTAAAGGACAAAGTGTCTGCATAACTTCACTTTTTTTTTCCTTTTATTTAGAGTAGAGTTCATGGATAAAGCAGCATATTATTCTCTTGTCTCAATCCATTCAGCCAATCTGAAAAACCTAAAAACCATTCTAGGATCAGTATCCTCTAAAAGAATATTTAAAAATTGTTATTTCATTCATAATTTTATAAATTACAATTCCCGTAAAGTTCAAAGTTAGAATTGACTCCTGAAATTTTTATATAAGGCAAGTTCCTTGGAGCATTTTTTTTCTCATTATATAACCATAAATACTTTCTCCTTTTTCCCATGAAAGAAGAACTTTATTTTTCCCACAGACTGTCTAAACCAAACTCTAAACCAAATGAGTGGCTGCTGCCCTTGAAGCTGATTAGTGAAACAAAGCTTTCAGCCCAACACAGGAGCTGATTTAAACCGATAAAGAGCAGGAAATTCAGAGCCCAAGGTAAAAGCAGCTCCTGACATGCCCTATTGTTCCTTGGCATACCAGGGCACCCATCACATTAAGTGACCTCATATCTCATCTGGACTAAATACCAAAGCTGAATGCATCTATTTAAGGGAGATGTAGCTTCATCCTTGAATTTCCAGATTTAAATCACTGCTGTCCTTTCTCATTCACTTTCTAAAGTGGCAGCTTTTATAAGAGTAACTGAAGTAGGTTTCATATGGAGGTAGCAATTGGGAGACTAGCACAGCCTTCACAAATGTGTATAGGAGAATCTTTGAAGTTTAACTTCAGCAGACATATCAGATCCAATATTAACACTGTCTTTTGAATGAAACTATATTTACAAATACATTCTTAAAAAAATTTAATGATAGCTCAAGATAGCATTCCTCAGCTGTATATCAAAATACTATGCAAAAAAAAAAAAAAAGCTTAATTTTAGAATTTACCGGCAAAAAAAAAAGTTTTTCTGTTCCTAAAGTTTGGCATTGATGCTAAGTTAACTTTCATCAAAACTAATTCATTTTATTTTTGAAACCTTTGACTTCATACAACATTGCATATTCAGTACAGAACTGGGCCATGCAAAAAAATAAAAATTTGGTTGAGCACAGTGACACACGCCTATAATCCCAGCAGCTTGGGAGACTGAGGCAGGAAGATAGCAAGTTCAAAGCCAGCCTCAGCAAAATTGAGGCATTAAGCAACTCAGTGGGACCCTGTCTCCAAATAAAATACAAAATAAGGCAGGGGATGTGGCTCAGAGGTCGCATGCCCCCGAGTTCAATCCCTGGTACCCTAAATAAATAAAATTGGGGGGTAGTGGTGACTATAGTTATAGCTACTCAGAAGGCTAAGGCAGGAGGATCACTTGAACCCATGAGTTTGAGACCAACCTGGGCAACAAAGACTGTCTCAAACAAAAAACCCCTCTACACACACAAAATACACAAACAATAGTTTCCCACAAAATAATAAGTTATGGTAGTTTGAATGATGAATCCCGTAAACCAACATATTCCATGTGGTCTATTTGAAAGCAGCCATATTTAAGTGAGGTTACCCTCAATTAAATTCTATTGCATATTATCACCATTACTCATGCTCTTTCTGTTCCAGATTTTTTTTTCCCCTTTGTGATACTAGGGATTGAACCCGGGGAACTCTACTATTGAGTTACATCCCCAAACTTTTTATTTTATATTTATTTTGAAACAGGGTCTTGCTAAGTTGCCAAGGTTGGCCTCCAACTTGAGATCCTTCTTCCTCAGCCTCCCAACTAGCTAGAATTACAAGCAGGCTCAGGGCTCCAGATAATTCAAGAATGACAGATGACATAAAACATTTGAAACATCAATTATCCAAAAATGAAATTAAGAAAATTTCATGGGAGGCTGAGGTGGGAGGATCACTTCAGTTCAGGAGTTTGAGACCACCCGGACAATTTAATGAAACCTCATCTACTTAAAAAAAAGGAAAACCAAGTTCATGCACAATAGCATCATCAAAAATAAAATACTTAAGGGGCTGGGATTGTGGCTCAGTGGTAGAGTGCTCACCTAGCATGTGCGAGGCGCTGGGTTCGATCCTCAGCACCACATAAAAATAAAACTGGGCAAGATGGCAAATGGCTATAATCCCATCTACTGAGAAGTGGAGGCAGAAGAATCACTGGTTCAAAGCTAGCCTCAGGAACTTAGTAAGACCCTAGCTCAAAATAAAAAATAAAGGGGCTGGGGAATATGGCTCAAGTGGTACGTGCTTGCCTGGCATTCGTGTGGCCTGGGTTCGATCCTCAGCACCACATACAAATAAAGATGTTGTGTCCGCTGAAAACTAAAAAATAAATATTAAAAAATTTAAAAATAAATAAATAAAATAAAAAATAAAAAGGGTTGGGAATGTAGCTTACCTGGGTTCCATCCCTAGTTCTACAAAATAAAATTTTAAAGATACTTAAGAATGGTTTAACAGGGGCTGGGGTATAGCTCAGTGGTAGAGGGCTTGCTTAGCAAATGTGAGGCACTGTATTTGATCCTCAGCACCACATAAAAATAAAGGTGTTGTGTCCATCTACAACTAAAAAAAGAAAATTAAAGAATGGTTTAACAAAAAGTACAAAATATGCTCTGGAAAGTATAAAATTTAAGAATGACGTAAATAAGTGAAAACATCCTATATTAGAAGACTTAAACATTAAGATGGAAACCAGCTAAGTGTGATGGCACATGCCTATAATCCCAGCAATTTGGGAGGCTGATATAGGAGGATCACAAGTTCAAGGCCAGTCTCAGCAATTTAGTGAGAGCCTGTCTCAAATAATAATAAAAAGGACTGAGTATGTAGCTCATTGGTAAAGTGCCCCTGGGTTCAGTAATCACTAATAGAAAACAAGCATTAAGATAGCAGTCCCCAAACTAATCTATAGATTTGAAATAATCTCTACCAAAATCTAAGATGACTTCTTTGCAGAAATTGATGAGTCTGAAATTTATGATTTACAACAGCCCTAGAAAATCTAAACCAATCTTGAAAAAAATAGAATATTTAATTTCAAAACGTACTATAAACCAGTCACAAAATGGTGTGATACTGTCATTAGTAAGGATATAAATCACTGATAGAGTCCAGAAATAAATTCATATACCCATGGCCAAATTAATTTTCAACAAGAGTGCCAAAAAAATTCAATGGGGGTGTGTGTATGTATGTGTGTGTGTGTGTATAATATTATATATATATAATATTTAAAAATAGTACTGGGACAATTAGATATCTACAGGCAAGGGAATGAAGTTGATCTTTACCTCATACCATACACAAAAAAATCAATCAAAATGGATTAGAAACTTAAACATAAAAGCCAAAATTGTAAAACTCCAAGAAAACATAGGTAAAAATCTCACATTGGATTTGGCAATGATTTCTTGCACGACTCCAAAAAACATAGTAACAAACGGAAATAGGTAAATTGAACTTGAACAAAATTGAAAATTTTTGTGCAAAGAATTGTAGAGTGAATAAGCACCCCACAGAATGGGAGAAAATATGTGCCAATCATCTCATAAGGGATTAATATTAAAAAATATATAAAGAATTCCTAAAACTCAACAAATGGACTTTAAAATAGAAAAAGAAGCTGAATAGATATTTCTCTAAGAAAGATACAAATGGCCAGTAAGCACATGAAAAATACTTAGTATTAGTCATCAGGGAAACAAATCAAAACCCCAATGAGATACTACTTCACAGCCTTCAGGTGATTATTTTAAAAAGCAAAAAGAAAATAGCAAGTGCTGGCTACAAAGTGGAGCGATTGGAGTCCTAGGGCATTGCTGATAAGAAAGTAAAATGATACTTCCACTTTAATTTTTAAAAAATGTATACTCCTTTCTAAAGAATTCTTTAAAAAATTAATCTATCAGTTTCATTTCTAGGAATAGATCCAAAAGAACTGAAATCAGAGGGCTGGGAATGTAGGTCAGTGGTAAGAGCACTGGCCTAGCACATGTGAGGATCTGGGTTTGATCCCTAGCATGGCAACAAACCTGAGAGCAGACACCATAACAGATATTTGTATACAAATGTTTATAGCATTATTCATAATAGCTGAACAATCCTTGTAGTGATAAATAGATAACAAAATGTGTTACAAATATACACACGTAGTATTACTTAGTCTAGCTGGGCATGTTGGCGCCCACCTATAACCCCAGCAGCTCAGGGGGCTGAGGTAAGAGATTGCAAGTTCAAAGCAGCCTCAGCAACCTATCAAGGCCCTAAGCCATTTAGAGAGCCCCCGTCTCAAAAAATTCAAGGGTTGGGGATGTAGCTCAGTGGTTAAGTGTCTCTGGGTTCAATCCTTGGTACAAGAAAAAAAAAATGTTTTGTCTCGTTGATGAAAAGTTTCCAAGACAGATAGTGGGTGTTTGGACAACAGTGAATGGACATAATGCCACAAACTGCATACTTACAATTGCTAAAATTGTAAATTTTTATGTCATATTTTACAATAAAAAGTTAAAAGGCAACATGTGGGAATAAATAATTGGAAATCATATCTGATAAAAGGCTTATATCTAGAACATATAAGAATTCTTACAATCTGACAACAGAAATACAAAGAATCCAATGAAAAAATAAGCAAGGAGCTAAGTATGGCAGCGCTTGCCTGTAATCACAGGAATTGAGACTGAGGCAGGAGTTAAAGTTCGGCCTGGACAATTTATCGAGACCATGACACAAAATAAATGAGAAGGCTGGAGATATAACTCAGTAGTAAAGAGCCTGTGGATTCAATTCCCAGTGCAGGAGGTAGATTGGAGAAAAGAAACAAAATGGGCAAGGGATCTGACTAGACATTTCTTCAAAGACATATTGGCTGATAGGTGTGTGAAAACGTGCTCAATGTCATCAGGTAAGTATGCTAATCAAAACCACAGGGAGATGCCATTTCACATACATTTGGATGGCTAGAATCAAAAACGCCAAACATTAAGAGGATACAGAGAAATCAGAACTCTTATGCTGTGTTGGTGGGAATATAAAACAGTGCCGTTGCTTTAGGAAACAGTCTAGCAGTTCTTCAGACGATTAAAGAGTTACTATATGACCCAGAAATTCCACTCCTGGGTATATGCCCAAGAGAAATTAAACACAAACTTGTATCATTATGTATAATAGCCAGAAAATGAAAACTCAAGTATCAATAAATGGATAAACAAAACTTGGTATAGTCAAATATTCTGTCATTAGAAAACAAGTACTGATACATGTTGCAATATAGGTGACCCTTGAAGACATGCTAAGTGAAAGAAGCCAGTCACAGAAGACCACATATTGCAATTCATACCATGCAAGTGAAAGTACAGAGTAATGTAATCTATTGAGACAGTTTAGGGATTGCTTAGGGCTGGGGGTAGGACAGGACAGGAAACCAGGGTGGACAGCTAAGGAATAGTTTCTTTTTGAGGTGATAAAAATTTACTTAAATTAACAATGGTGATGGCATCCTGTGTGTGAATATACTACATACCACTGAATTGTACATTTTAAATGGGCAAATCATATGGTGTGGGAATCTTATCTAATCAAACTAAAAACAAGCACCAAGAAAAGATCATTTTACAAGAGTGAAAAGTAACTCTTGCATGTAAAAGTTACTTTTGATTTGTAGATTAGGGTTTTAGAAACTCTGAAATACAATGTCACTACATTAGCCCTAACTCTGTATCTTTGCTCTCTTAAGATAAGAGACAGTGAAAACCCACACAAAAGCCAGGAGAAGGGGTGCATGCCTTTCATCCCAGCAGCTTGGGAGGCTGAGGCAGGAGGTTCACAATTTCAAAGCCAGCCTCAGCAATTTAGCAAGGCCCTATCTCTAGATAAATGTTTCAGTGGTTGAGTTTCCCTGGGTTCAATCCCTAAAATATATATAAAAAAAAAGAAAACCCACACAAAAGCCATTAGATCCATATAAGGCCTGCTCAGTAATAAGACAGTCACTACCAGCTTAGTTTAGTGGGAACACTGCTAATACACCTGGAAAAAGAGTATGTGGGGTGGACTGAGGGAAACAGGCAAAAAGCAAATAAAAAACAAATATCAACCAACCTTCTTGGCTTTCTTCCATAAGGTCAGAAGTTTTAGAGAAAGAAAATACATTTTAAAATCTTGAACACAGGTTTTCTTGGAACAATCTGCAATACAATTTCCCTTCAACAAATGGGACAAATGTTATATGGTTTTACTTGACTCAATTTATATACACCAGTTAATAAGCAGAATTAGCGTATTGTACACCAATCACACTAAGACAACAGAAAGAGTTCTGCTGCATACTCTAATCCTAGCGAATTTCACTTTACCAGGATTCAGGCAGAGAGGTTAACCTCCCTTTCACTCTGGGGGAAAAAAAAAAAAAAAAAGCAAAAGTTGAGCCAATGTCAGCTTTTTGACATGCTTCTTCTCTCCCAATCATAATTTATTTAATAAAACACACACAATTTATGCCATTGACAGGAATTTATTCTTCCATTATCATAATACTAAAGCTCTCTGAATATCTGTGGCGGCAATTCCATTAGATTTATGCTAAGTTAGAATTTTTCCATCAAAACCAAAACACTTGTGAAAAGAAAAAAAAATGCTCAGGGGAAAAAAAAAATAAATCTCTCCAAAGTAATTACATTTAAGTGTTGAAATTAAGGCTAAGTAGGAACAACTGACCTTATCCCTTCAGACAGACGCCCCAGAATGTGCTAACATGCATATGCTCCTATTTCTATAATGTGTTATGTGACACATAAGCCTTCTCCTGAGAGCAGAGAGGCACACAACACTTACTTTGCTAAATAGGCTCAAGGTTTTCATTTAGAGGACCTTAAGTTAACGACAGGTGCACTTGGTAGCTATCATATCTTCATACTCTTTGTAAGTGATTGAGCCATCAGGCTCAATGGTCAAAACACTCAAGGGGCTGTATTTGGCAGGTACACATGATGGTCTTGGCACTGAGGAGTCGAGCTTCTCATAGATGATGTTCTGCACTGTGGTGTGAACTGGAGAGCCATACCTATGCCCAACTGCCCTTGGACATTCTCCTTTACAGTACCGAAGGTTGTATCTGTGAGGGGCCACAATCCAGTTGTCCCACTTGAGCTGATTAAAGCTAATTCTAAAGTCATGGAGCTCACACTCATTTTGGGGGAAATAAAACTGTTTGAAGTATTCACTCAGGTTGAAGGAAGCTGGAACCAGTGGCTTCTTCTTCAATTGAGAGGTGATGATTTCCCGACCTCTCCGGTGGCAGGTGGGTCTCCCACCCTTGACAGTCTCTTTTCCCATGGGATAGGCAGCCACATTACTCTTCTGGTCAGGACCCTGTGAAGACTTCCTTTTATGGTGAAGGGAATACCACCTGTGATAAGCCTGAGCACTTGTGTCATTCAGATATAAGATCAGTGAGGGGGGCAGAAGAGGCATGGTAAAGGATCCATCCTGAGCTGAAGGGTGCTGCAGCTGGTCTTTCGTGCATGTAAAATTGACAGACATGTGAATATTTCTCTCACTGGAAACCACTATTGGCTGGAGGAGTGGGGTTACATCAATCTCAATCTGCTTGTGATTCTTTCTAAATTTGAACTGTGAATTAAAGATCAATGAGTAAGGAGCTCTAGGGAGAGTCTTGTTAGAAGACTTTGGTTCTTTTATCACCAGGTTGCACCAACATTTAACAATAGAGGAAGGAGAAACTGAATTATTGTAAGTGTAGAGCAAGACGGATTTGAGTAAGTGTTCGACGGCAGTAACACGATCCAGATTAAACAGCAGGTCCACTGATGGAAAGATTCCTGAAAGGAAAAAATGATTCACCAGTTAGTGGTGCTTGCATACAAATCAGATGTAATTGGAAGTCAAATCTAGGAATTGTACTAGCAATATGCAATCTCCCTTCTCTTTCCCTGCATTTCCTCAAGCCTCAAAGACAATGAGGGGAGGGACTAAAAATAGATGTATAGAAAAGGTAATTGGTACCCTATTTCCCAGGAACCATCAATGGATATTTTATCTCCAGAATGTCAGAACAACTTTGATGGTAAATTAAAGCAACAGGGAATTATTACATTCTGAAGTTCCAATATTAGCAACCTGCTCCAAACACAGGAAGCTAATAAGTAGAATTTTTCTTTTGGAGACACTCTATAGGGAAAAACCATCATAGTAATTTAAAACACTCAGCCTTGTTAAAACAATAATCTAAGCCCAGTGAATTAAATCAATTAAAACCACTTGACTGCCCATTTAATTTAGCACACTTGAGAAAAAAAAAAAGGAGGCTCTGATGCCTCTAGAGTAAAATGAAAGGCATTTAAATGGCCACAAGCCCTGGTTGTTTAGAATGGTTTTCTTTACATCATGAGCTAGAGAAAGTACTTTTTCTAAAGCACTGCTCCTCTCACACCTAAGACAACGAACTGCTCCAATTGTTGACTTACACTTTGGTGTTTCGTTTTTGCAATGGTAGGAATGAAACTCAGGGCCTCACACATCTAAACAAGCACCCTACCACTTAGCTACATCCCCAGCCCTGACACTTTGTTCTTAAGGACCTACTGTACCAGATGGGGACCTCACAGAAAGCAACAAACAAGAGACTATCCTGTTTGACACAGAACATACTGGGCATATCAGATATAGGACATTTCCAACAGCTTGGTGAACAGAAACAGATGCTAAGCTTCTCCAGCACTTTCCTCAGCCTTCAAAGCCATTAGGTCTCTTTCAGTGCTAAAATCCTATCATCTGAGTCCACTTTAACCAATGACAGCATTAGAAAGAAAACATGAGCCAGGCGCTGTGGTGCGTGCCTATAATCCCAGCAGCTTGGGAGGCTGAGGCAGGAGGATTGCCAGTTCAAAGCCAGCCTCAGTAAAAAGGAGGCACTAAGCAACTCAGTGAGACCCTGTCTCTAAGTAAAATACAAAATAGGGCTGGGGATGTGGCTCAGTAGTCAAGTGCCCCTGAGTTCAATCCCCCGGGGACTCCCTACAAAAAAAAGAATGTGATCAAGTATCAAATTTGTTTCAATTGGATATTGAGTATCCTACAAAATAAAACCCAATTCAAGAAGCAAAACCCAGCAGGGCACAGTGGGACAGGCCTGTAATTTCAGCTACTCTGGAAGCTGAGGCAGGAGAATCATAAGTTTGAGGCCAGCATAGGGTCTCACTAAGTTGCCTATCTCAAAAATGAAAAATACATTTGAACAGCCAACAATAAAAAATTAAAAAATAAAAAAAAAAAAAAAGAAAAAGAAAAATACAAAAGGGCTGGGGTGTAGCTCAGTGGTCAAGTACTTGCCCAGCATGTGCAAGGCTCTGGGTTCAATCCCCCGTCTTCTAGACACACATACTGCTCAGGTTTGTCTGTCATGGACATACAGATGCATCTAAGCTTATAACATCGTCCCTCCACCCAGTTAAGAAATTTGCTTTTACACACCTGTCACCTGATGTCCAAGAGCCTGTTTGTGCAGGGAACTGGGAGTGAAGAGCCGAATGGTGTTGTATAGGTGACTTCTAGTGGATTTGGGAATCCCCTCCTTCGTAGCATACATCTTATAGAGCTTCTTCATGTAGTGCAAAGCTCTGGAGTCTGGCTGCAGCCTAGGGGCTCCACCTCGCCCATCAGACAGAAACTTGAAAAGGTGGCCAGGGCTGGGTGTCCCATCTATAGGTTGCAGCACAGACCAAGGTTCTGCCTCAGATTCCAACTCAGCATTAGTTGCAATCTGAGCTTCTCCCCTAGAAGTCTGAGAACCAAGACTAACATGAAAACACAGCCAGGCAAAACAGCAAAACCAAATGAGAAATTTGCTGGGAAGTGCCATGGCTTGGGAGAACAAGGAAAACATTTCCCCATGCCTGTCTTCTTCCTAAAGGCCAGGAACCCCTAGCTTGGTCTCTTAAATAAATTTTAGGTGTGTGGGTTGACTAGCATCCCTTCTCCAATCAGGCCTCAAGGATCCCTAGCTGAAGATAATTTTTATCAGGTCTATAGCAATCAGCTGATAATATCCTAATTATCCAATTTGTCCTCATTAGGTCAGATTGACTTGATTATGTAACTTTCCCTTTGTCCCTGGAATTTACTTAAAATCTGCTGAGTTATTGTTACGCTAATGAACTAGCGATGGAGCTGACAGTCTAAGAGAAATTGAAGAATTATCTTAAAATAAAATCTCTCCTTTTATTAAAAAAAAAAAAACAGAGAGAAATTAGGATTCTTTTTTGAGGTGGGGGTTACCAGGGATTGAACCCCGGGGCACTCAGCCACTGAGCCCCACATCCTCAACTGTTTTTTGGGTTTTTTTTTTTGGTAATTTATTTAGAGACAGGGTCTCACTGAGTTGCTTAGTGCCTCCCTTTTACTGAAGCTGGCTTTGAACTCACAATCTTCCTGCCTCAGCCTCCCAAGCTACTGGGATTACAGGTGTGCGACAGCAAGAAATTAGGATTCTTAAAATGTTCTTGGGTGTCTGTCAAAACTCCCAAGGCATGTAGAAAAGCTAATAATTTGTGATGATACTCAGCTCTTTTGGTATGCAATTTGTGATATTGGGTTTACTCTTCCTTTCAACTCATCCTCGACAGTTCTCCCACTTTCAGGTGCTTAAAATAAGTAATTATTTTACTGAGTGTTGAATGGAGAGTGAGAGAAAAATCACAATTGACATAGAAATTCCAAAGATCAGGGAAATGTTAGGTTGCTCAGTCCTTCTTAGTGGCTTAGTATAGGACTTGTACTTGGTAAGTTGCAGTGTGCTTGTGATGTGTTTTAAAAGAGGACACAGCCTTTAACTGTGTTTTTTTTTTTTTTGGTATTGGAGATTGAACCCAGGAACACTCTTCCATTGAGCTACATCCCCAGTACTTCATTTATTTATTTTTAATTATTGAGACAGAGTCTCACTAAATTGCTGAGGCTGTCCTTGAACTTGCAATCCTCCTGTCTGAGCCTCCTGAGTCATCAGGAGTGTGCCACCATGTCCAGCTTCTTAACCTTAACTAATATATAACATCTTGATGTCCTTACTTTGATTAGCACATTCATCTGAAAAGATTTTGGTTGAAAGCTTTTGAAGTGTTTGCAGGGGTTAGTAAATAAATGAATGCTTTATTTTTTATTAATCACCCAAATGGTGGTAGAATTCAGTACAGTATTTTCATCCTTAACTGTTCTATGTATTCATGCTCCTGCCTTGGAGCAGAGACCAAATTAGATATTACTTTTTGTTAGTTGCAGAGCAGTCTGAACAACTGTTGGCTGCAGGTGGGCTGAACACTGGACCCTTACCTGTTTGGTTCCTTTTCGTTTGTTTGCCTCAAGTCTGAACACTCAACCCCACTCAAGGCTGAACATTCGACCCCCACCGGTCTGGTGCAACGAAAACCCACGTCTGACCCCTGCCCCGTCTGACTGAAGGCAGAAGATGACACACTTAGCAACTACTGTATGATCCAATCACTGTACGCCAACAAGGCAGCTTGCAGACCCAGAGACCCCCATTATATTTTGGCTATA
The DNA here is from genome assembly GCF_001458135.2 of Marmota marmota marmota. Classification (NCBI taxonomy): domain Eukaryota; kingdom Metazoa; phylum Chordata; class Mammalia; order Rodentia; family Sciuridae; genus Marmota; species Marmota marmota. Next base: position 23,826,289 of record NW_025999869.1, read on the forward strand.
AAAACTCTCTCCTGATGGGCCCCCCTCTCTTGCTCTCTCTTTCTTCTCTCGCTTTCGCTCTCTTTCCTCTTTCTTCTCTCTCTGTTGCGCTTTGCTTTCCCACCTCACTCCCCCCCCCCACTTTGCTCTTTTCCTCTCTCTTCTCTCTTTCCCTGCTCTTTCTCTTTCTACCCTGTCACTGCCACAATAAAGATCTTTTGGTCGCTACAAGTGTCACGGTCACTTTCCTTTCACTTTTTAGAAAAACGAGGTAAATGTGCATCGTGAAAAGCTGACACAAGGGGCAACCCGGCACCACCCTCAAGGAGGCTATCTGCTTGAGGAAAATTAACCCACACTTAGAGTACAAGGTAAATCACCAGTCTGTGCAGCGCCTCGATTGATAAAGCTGATACTGGCGTAGCTGATGTTCTGAAAATAGAGCCCCTTTTTAGCTACTGGACAAAACCCCATAAAATCTCGCATTAGGCTGCCGCGGGGTGGCTGCGCCTCAGGGGCGTTCTCCACTGCCTGGGGGACTCACGGGCGCAAAGCTCTGGACCACCGTGACCCTCCAGGTCAGCTGCCACCCCGACCCCAAAATTCAAAATTATTATCGTTGTTGTTATTACTATTATTTTGTGGTGCTGGCGATGTCACCCAAGGCCTCACGCATAATAGGCAAGTGCTCTACACCGAGCTACATCCCAGCCCTGGCGCCTTTTTTCTCCCCTATCTCTATGTCACCCGGCCGCTCCCGGAGCCTGAAGCTCCGTGGAAAGGCCCAGGACTACTGTGAGCGCCTCCCGGGGGACACCAGGTCCCCCAAATCTCGCAGGAACCCAGACGTTCACCACTAAGCCCCACCTCCGGGCCTAGGCAGCAGCACCCCCACCCCAGCACCT
>NW_025999869.1:23827197-23844127 GCF_001458135.2 Marmota marmota marmota
CACCTCCCACCCCCGGGTCACCCGGGCAGGCCACGTCTCTTTAGAATCCGGGGCAACAGCGTCTTCCCCCGGAAATATAGGAAAAGTGGTACCTCCCGGAAGTGACTTCACGGCCTCCAGGAGCGGCTTCCGATCCTGCCGGAAGTGACGCTAGGAGATCTTTGGGTCAGTGTCCGTGGACGGTGAGGTGACCTGCCTGCGGGAGTGAGCTGTGGGAGCGTGGGGGCGCCGCCTGGGCTCGGGGAGGCTAAGGAGTTCCGGGGCGGGCTTGGGGTCGGTGATCCCAGCCTGTTGGTGGTCCCCAGGCTGAGTCAAGGTCCTGTCCGCCCTCGGTCCTTACAGAGCCGCCGCAACAATGGGCCGCGAGTTTGGGAATCTGGCGCGGATGCGGCATGTGATCACCTACAGCTTGTCGCCCTTCGAGCAGCGCGCCTTCCCGCACTATTTCACCAAGGGCATCCCCAATGTCCTGCGCCGCACTCAGGCGTCCATCCTTCGCGTGGTGCCGCGTGAGTGCCCAGGCCGGGCGGCTGGGGGCCGGACTGCGGTGCCTTCCGTGAGCGGGCACTCTATCGTGCACACCTTTCTCACTGAATATTCCTAGCAGCCCTTAGCTAGACTTGTCATCCTGAAAAACCGGCCAAAGGTCGCTTGGGTGACTCCAACGTCTTCCCCTGAGGTCATCTTTATCCACGTGTCAGTGACGAAATGTCTCCTGTTGAATGTGCGACAGATAGTTCTGACAGTTGCATGACATTTTAAACACTGAAGCGTATACCTTAAAATGGTGACGCTTGTTAGGTGAATTTTATCTCAAATTATCCCTAAATTTTTTAGTTTAATGTGCAACAGGGGAGACTTGGGGGGGGGGAAATTTGGTGTGAAATCTTCCTGGGTGGTCCACCTTCTTTTGGTTTCCTGTAAAATGGATGTGTTAAGGAACCTTTCTTGATCCTCCAATTTAAAAGTCTTAAAAATGAAAAGAGCTGGAGATATAGCTTAGTGGTACAGCACCCTTGGGTTCAATCCCCAATATCCCCACCCCCTCCCCGCAACAAAAATCTTAGAAGTTAGCACCAGGAGGGTGGAAACTGCTGGAAGTCAGAATTAGAGGGTGGAGACCTTTGTTTTATGTGCTCACTGTTTATTCTCCCTTTTGGTTTTTAAAGCATTTGTAGTGTTTTATCTTGTCTACACCTGGGGGAACCAGGAGTTTGAGAAATCGAAGAGGAAGAATCCAGCTGCCTATGAAAATGACAAGTGAACAACTCATCTGGATAATGGTTTTCCATCTGTGAAAGACTGTTTTCTGAGAGAGGAGTCTGTATGGTAGTGTCTGGAAGACACAATAAACTTATTATGGACTACACCGTTGTGACTTTACATTTTGTGAGCAGAATCCTAGGGTGACTGCTAATATTCAAGTTCATGAAGCTTCACTTCTCAGTATTGGTCCTTAATAGTTTCGCTCAGTCTGGGTTTTTGGTGAATAGTGAACTCACCTTTTTTATTATTTACAAGATAGTAGCTTCAGCTGCTCCTCTAATTAACCAGTGGTAGGTGGCATGTGCTGCAGGGAGTGTTGGGTTTTGGCCCTCTGTTCCCATTGTAACCATCAAGTCTAGTAACTATTCTAATTACTGTGTATCAGCTATTCAGCCACACAAATGAACACAAACTTTAAACACAAACTTCACAACAATCTTTGAATTAAGTATTTTATACTCATTTTGCAGTTGAGGAAAACAGACACAGCTTGAGTAATTTGCCCAAAATTATACAGCAGTGAATGGTGAAGTCTGGCACCACAGTGTGTGCTCTTAAAAAAAAAATTTTACACCTAAAAAAAAAATATTAAAAAAAAAACACAACTGTTATACAACCTTTCCTCAGGCAGGCCTTCCTTACCCTAAGGGAACCTGGCTATAAAAGGAGGGGATAAAGGTGATCAATGAACTATGACTGTCCTTGTGCCACAGAGCCAACAATTTTTTAACCCTCTGGGCTATAAAGTCTGTAGAAAAAGTTTACCCCTGCTTTGGAGACATTGAACTGCCTTTTTGGTAGAAAAGGTGCCATTTTCCCGTCAGTTTCATGCTTCGGGCCCATATTTTGTTTTTAAACTTCTAAGGACACTTCCTGCTAGTCTGTTGCTAAACTTCTGACTCAGGCTGTCTTTCCTTTTCAAATGATTGCTATAGTCCTTAGCCAAAATTAAGAAAAATAAACGGATAAATTGCATTAATTGTGAGGCAGGATATGAGGATGTCTAACAAGGACTACACACTTAAACTATCACTGTGTGAAATCAGGCAAGAAACCGGCACTTTTTTTTTCTTTGTACTGGGGACTGAACCTGGGGGTGCTTTCCCACAGAGCTGCTTCATCTCCATCCCATGTTATATCACAGGTGTGTGCCACCACGCCTGCTGAAACCTGCATTTTTTTAGTTTCTTGCAATGGAATAAAGTTCTTGGGTTGTGCTATTGGTGAAATGAGTGATATGTGTTCATAGACTTAACAGGGTAGCTATTTGAGGTAAACTCTTGCTTGGCTCTTCATTTAGATTTTGTCCCCATGTCTTGCTGCCAAGTCTTGCAGCATACTTGGGGTCACAGACTCCTTTGAGGATCTGATGAAAACTGAGCTTGAAGGAGGTGTCAGTGCACCCATCCTTACCTTGCATCATTCTGGAGGGGGTGGTGGTGGAGCTAACTGCCTCGATAGGCTGTCTTTCTTTCGCCCTCTGCAAATCCAGAGCTACATGCTCCACCACTGAGCTACACCCCCAGCCTTCTCCCTCTGCTTTTGGCCCCAAGCCTCCTATGAGAGATGGCCACTCTATTCCAGCCTTGTTTTAACATTTTTTCTGGTTCTCTAACTCCTTGATAGCTACCAGAAACAATCAAATTTAGCTCATCAGGGGCTGGGGTTGTGGCTTGAGCGGTGGCGCACTTGCCTAGCATGTGTGAAGCACTGGGTTCGATTCTCAGCACCACATAGAAACAAAATATATTGTGTTCACCTAAAACTAAAAAATATTTTTTAAAAATTAGCTCTTCTCAGTTTACACCAGACACTGAACTTGAGGGTCTGAATCCATTTCATCCTAGGAGTGCTCTTCTGAGAGGACCCTATTTGTACGTCCATGTGTCTTGCCAAGGGCTCCCCTCTCTGAACTTGGGAGCATGAATCTCTCAAAGGGGTGCTAAGGCATCTGTGAGCTGTGGTAAGTTGTAGCTTAGTGCTTCTTTCTGTACACACTGTGGGACCTGGGATTACTCTAAGGACTATTCATAGAAGTCCACAAAGGAGAACTTAAAAGTCTTTTAAGGTACAGCCTCAATGCTTATGACAAGCATTTGGTGTTTCCAGCCCTAGGTGTGGCTCTTCAACCTGCTATGGCACAATCATTTGCCCCATTTAACTCTTCTTTTCCCAAATGCTTCTGCCCCTACAGGGCTTTTTGTCTATGGGCTGTCATTCAGTGAAGGAAGTTCTCCAACATAGTGCCCAAGATGCAGGCCTACCTAGTGCAGGGCCAGAAGTCTGCCAGTGCCAGCCAGCTACAAAGCAGATGCACTTTGACCCTTTGTTGAAATATTACCTGGAAAAGTTTTTCCGTTTCAAAGTCTTTCATCTTTTATTAGGCGCTCCTGCTCAGGGACAACAAAAAAGGTTCCAATTACTGCTAAGTCCTAATGATCTCCTCTCTCCACCTGGAATATATTTCACACAGCTGCTCATGTATCTGCACCCTCTTTCTCCCATTTCGTCTGAGGCACTTACCTCAGAAGCAGAAAGTCCCTGGGAATTGTATCCAGAGTGACCAAGCTCTCAACTATCAAACCTGTTTTAGTCTCATTTTCTTGTAAATTAATCATTTTTGAGTCCCCAAATGTCACTGCTCCAAAGGCCTGAGATCTACTCCCATCTCACTGATAGAACAAGAGACATATTCCAAAAGGGGAAGGGATGACCTGTAGAGGGTCAGGTGTTCAAGGAACTGAGGCTCTGGTCTCTTTCTCCTTATGGCTGAAATTGTCAACAGCTGCAAAGGCCTTTCTACTGGAGGATGGAGTAATTGTTCATTCAGCAAAATACTTTATTGCAGAGAGCCCATGAATTGTTCAACTTTCAGGAATAAGGTTTACACAGCCTCTCAAGCATGTGATTGGCTGAGGGTAAGTAACTTCTGCCAATACAGCTAAGTACTGTCTGATGCCACGTTTCAGAGTTTGATTTTTGTTCCATATTTAGTTTAAAACAACAGGTTGGGCATTTTTAAATTATTTCTCTAGCAATTTTTCCTTCTACAGAACATACCTAACCATTCTTTTGGGAAGAGGGGTGGCATGTAAGATAGAGGCTTGAGGTCCAAAGATTCCAGCAGTGTTGCTGCACCCATGAGGATGGTCCTTTTTCCTACACACAGTGGGCTAAGGGCTTCAAGTTCTTTCTTTCTCTGTGGGGTTAGCTTTAGAAATTAACACAAATGGCTAGTTTGATTTTGCTTGGAATACAGAAAGCCAGAAGTGGGGCCAGGTACAGCAGCACATGCCTGTAATCCCAGTGACTCAGGAGGCAGGAGTATCACATGTTTGAGGCCATTCTCAGTTACTTAGCAAGACACTGTCTCAAAAAGATAAAAATGTCTGGGGATGTAGCTCAGTGCTAAAGCACTGCTGGGTTCAATCCCCAGTACCCCACCCCCCAAAAAAGGCAGTAGTGCAGACTAGGAGAACCCATGTCAGATGGGTTGCCTGTCAATGGAGGTTGGCACTGAGCCCACAGACCCAACTGGTTCTAGGACATCATGTTGAGTCTTTTGCTTATCTAATCAGATTTGTGTTCTTAGTCAATATTCACTAGGTCACCAGAGCCTCTCCTCAACCCGGTAAAGGTTTTTACTTAGTCCTATACCTGGGGTCATCATGTTCAAACTCAGGGATAAAGGAAGGGAACAACAAATTAAGTCTTGAATTTTTAGGATTGGTTAGTTGGGTTCAATGTCTACTTCTCAAACGTTCTAAAGTTGAAGCAGTGGTGCCCACTCTAGGCCTAGTTCCATGGTCCCAAGAGAACTGGAACCAGGACAGACGATCTGTGGACACACCCCACCTTCTGCCATTTTTTAAGGTTCATCATACTACCCTCTTCTCCCTTGGCAAGAAGCACCCTCTTACTTGCACGGCTGCTAGAGACCTATTATTAGAATTCTATTAGTGACCATGTCCATGTCATGTAGCCATACTACTCCTGGTTTACATAACATGTCCTCTCTTGATCTGGACACCTGCAGTGATCCCTGCTAATGGATGTTTTGGGCTTTTTAAGTTTTCTTAGCCTTGTTCCTGCAGCCCTGAGGCTGTTGGAAGAAAATACTCTACCAAGACCCCTAATGATTGGGAAGGAGACCCATAATTCAATGTTACTACACAAGCTCTCACAGATTTAGGTGCTCCTGTTACCTCCCCATTCCTATCTTCTTAAAAAAAACAAAAAACAATCTATATAATCATTTATTCAGTTCACCCATGGCTCCCCTACCAGTTTTGACTGCACTCCCCCTGAAAAAGGTAGACTAGGTTTTAAATTTTCCATAGCCAGGTCTTCCCAGCTGGAAGATGAGATTGTATAGATATTAGAGTAACAAACCATCTATGCAGCTGGGAGCTCTGGGGCACTGTAGACTGTTTGCTGAAATCTCCTTTCACAGAAGAGAGACCAGGGCCATATCCAATTGGCTGTACACAATACATCAGGACTTCTTACCTAGACAAGGATGAAAGAGGGCATCATTTCTGAAGACTTTATTATTAGAATTCTATTTTGATTAGTGACCTCACAGAGCTATTTTAGGATGGGGGGGTGGTTGAACCCAATATTAGCATATGCTCTACCACCAAGCTATACCCCCTAGTGCATTAAACTATTTTAAAACAGAAATGTGGCTAGATTCCTTGTCTCCCTCAGAGGTTTCACGTGGCTTTCATACAGGAGGGGCAGTTTTAACTTTTGTTATAATGGGTGAAAGGGTCCATGCCAGCAACACAATTACTCAAAGTCCAGATGAGAAATCAGTAAATATAACGTGCCTGAAAGGTAGCCCTTGAGCACATTCCTCTGGTAGACATTAACTTATTAAATTGATCCTGATTACAAATATAAACTTTGCTCCTATCTCACCTGGCAACCATGAAGGCAGATGTCTATAAAAGGAAGTGGGAACAGTCTCTGGCTTTTAGGCTCCAACATCCTCCCTCTGCCAAGATGTGGCATCTCAAACTCCTTGCAGTACTCATGATCTGCCTGCTGCTGTTGGGCCAGGTAAGGAAAGAAGGAATATGTGTGGACACAATAGTGGCAGTAGTAGAACTTTAGATGGACCCTGAGAGCTGGACTTGGTTTTAAGGAATGGTTCCTGCTTAATCCGCAGTACCTGGGGATGACCCTTCTTCCAAGGAATGCAACAGTTGTAAACTTCCCTACTTGAGGTGTATTTGTCTTTGCTCCACAGGCAGATGGCTCCCCAATATTGGAACTGAGTTCAGGAAAGAGAAGGTCACGGAGAATGACCCCCTTCTGGAGAGGGGTGTCCCTCAGGCCCACTGGAGCCTCCTGCCGGAACGACTCTGAATGTATCACGAGACTCTGCAGGTACTCTGCAAACCTGGGTGAGGGCTGGGCCAGAGGCCCCTGGGAAACTGGGCAGAAACAAGAGGAGGACACACAGAGGCCTAACAATAAAGGGGGACTGAGACTGTGAGCCATGGAGAAGAATCTCTCAGGAGTTAGGAACTACTATTAAAAAGAGTGGTGCCTTTCCTGAGACTGGACAGATCAAGCAAAGACAAGGGAAATGCAGCAGATGCGGCCCTGGGTACTCCTAGATTCAAGAGTCTAAAAACTCATTTTTCCCTCCCCAGAAAAAGACGCTGTTCCCTAAGTGTGGCCCAGGAATGACAAACGTGCCAGGGGAAGAAAGGACAGCAGTCACCTCCAACAATGCTCCGTTCTATGGAATATTGATTAACTGTATTTGGGCTGGAGATACAAAAGTGAAGCAATTTTGTGTTTTTAATATTTAAAGACAGATGTATGCTTTCAATTGGTCTCCATTTCTTCTTAGAATGCTGATATGTAGATAAGTTTATCCGTCTAAGTTTAGAGTTTATTTTATTTTTCTATGGATACTATTAAATGTCTCAAGTTGAAATTCTGGCAGTCTGAAATTCAAACTTGAAGAAGGATTCATTTGGTACAATACAGAAACAAACATTGCCTAATAATGATCTGTTCAACTTCTCCATATGGAAAGTGTGGGGAAAGTTAACAATTTTTCAAGAATCTAATGAAGAATATAATGCAAGTTAAAGGCAAAAAAATTCACAAGAGATATGCAGTCAGTCTTGGCAATTTTCTAAGTTGTGGCCCTGGATCCTGGCCCTTTCCTCCATGTTAAGTACTTTTTTTTAGTTGTACAGGGACACAATATTTTTATTTTATGTACTTATTTTTTATGTGGTGCTGAGGATTGAACCCAGTGCCTCACACATGCTAGGCAAGTACTCTACCGCTGAGCTACAACCCCAATCTGTAAAGAACTCTTTAGTGAGCTATCAAGATAGGCAAGGCTGGCAATTGCCACCTGATGATGTGTACAAGTTTGTTTATGAGTCTCTGAATATGAAGCAGAACTGAAAGAAAAATTTAGTTTAATAAGACAATAAAAGCCTAAGCCGCTGAAAACATCAAAAAGGAACCGAGATTTCTGTTTAGGGCAGGGCAATTGTGGACATTACACAAGGAACCAGGCCAGAAAGTTCAGAATTTCTGTAATCAGAAAATGTGACCTGTGGTGGTGGGGCCAGACTTTAGTAGTGCTGGACCCTAAAATACAAAACAGCAATTGCATGAAAAGGGCAAACTAAGAGCTGAAGAAGTCTAAAGTGCACAGTGTTTATAAACTTTAATACAGAAAATCTATTTGATATTTATTAAACTTAGTTTCTCCAGCTATGGTTTGGCATTATACAAAGCATCTTAATGACACAGAGTTAAAAAGATTTTTACAAATTGAAATGTGATACCCTTGTCTCCAAATATTTTAATTGCCATAAATTTGTTTAAAAATACACATTAAACGCATGTTTGACACTCTAAACTTTCTATAATCTCAATACCACAAAATACATATAATATACTATACAGATGTGGAAAAATCTAGTTAGTATATAATACTTTGCTCACCATTAACAGCTTTATTATGTGAAATGCACATACTGTCTTAAAAATCCAAGCTTTTGAGCCCCAAAGTACCTCTGAAATTTTAATGTATTGCAACAAATAAAAATCACAGTATATAATTGAAATTTTGGTTGAAAATGTCAGATGCCTAAATATTTTGGATAAAAGAAATGTAAAACAAAGATTTGGATCATGTACAAAACAAAGGCATCCTATTAGTCACTAACAGTACCTTTCTGCAGAATTAACAGGCTTATAATTTATCAACAGCATTACCTCCCCTTCAAAACCCTCCCCAAATATCAAACTGTTATTTACCAAATAATTTTAATTTCAAATAAGATAAAAGGATTTCAATAAATATATAAGCATTTCCATCCTCCATATACAAAATTTCTTAAAATCATTCAAAAACGGAGGCTAGGTAGAAATTTCCCTAACTGTGCTTACCAACCCCGTATCTGGCCCTCACAGGTGGTGCCTTCCCAGGCACTGCCAACAGGGCCAGCTCTGTTGGTGAGCCCCTGCCCCCACCCCCCAATCCCACCCCAGTACTGTTGAATGCTCATGTCGATGATTTGCCAGATGTGTGCATAAAGTTGTAAAATGGGGACACTTCTTGAACAGCAACAACGAACTCAACAATATGGATACTCAAGGCATTGATTTGAAAGGCAGCATCTCCGAATTGGTATTTTCCAAAGAGGAACATAGCAAGTAGAAACCACATGGAAGCATGAAAAAGTAAAAAACAAATATTACTCGAGTTTCTGGGTGGGAGTGTTTCCCTGCTCATTTGGAGAGCTTTTCTTGGTTTTGTTTTAAAGAATGTCATTTATGCTTAGCTGAGCAACAGTGGCAAGGAGAGGCCCATGCTGATATTTCTGAAAATCAACTTCTTTATATGACTACTCAGGCTGCTATTTTAGGATGCTTAAACATCTACATGACTTGGTTGAGACCTAGCCTGAATACTTTACTCTGTGACCAAATTCCATTAGAAGAGGAGACTTAGCTATTCCCATTCCCATTTCGGGAGACACCAAGTACCTTTTCTAGGGGACGGGGTAGGGGTTGTGGGTGGCACAGTACCAGGGATTGAACTCAGGGGCACTCAACCACTGAGCCACATCCCCAGCCCTATTTTGTATTTTATTTAGAGACAGAGTCTCAATGAGTTGCTTAGCGCCTTGCTTTTGCTGAGGCTGGCCTTGAATTCATGTTCCTCATGTCTCTGGATTCCCTGGGATTACAGGAGTGTGCCACCATGCCCAGCTTAGCAAGTACTTTTTAATTAACCATCTGGTTTATGTGAATGGATTTATGTGAATAGGAGCTAGGTAGACCATCATTCCTTTATGAACTTATAACTTACTGCCTGTGATTTGCAGCTTGGTTTTCAGGGTCTAACAGGCTAAACCAAACTTCTTTATTATTCACAAACAATTTATTTGGCCTCTTGTCACTGCATATTCAAGCCATTGAATGATTGACTATTCTACTCATTTTACTGAATAGCAACCTCAGTTGTGCAACATAATTGGGGTGGGTGGGGGGAGTCTGCCTCTCCAACACATTGATACGTGAAGTTGAAATGAAATCTGTTTTCCACGTAACTAAGGAATATATATAAGTTATAGGAGTCTGTATGGATTTGAAATGTCCTGGCTCCCCAAGTTACTTAGTTTAGTTAGTTTGTTTTTTAAAGCATCATCACAATCTGCCTAAAACATTCATCCCCAGTAGATGTTCCTGGGAACATACTGAAACTCCTATAGATCAAGATACATAATGAAGCCATTTTGTTTAATTAGCTACTGGAAAATCAAAATTCTTCCCACCCTGTAAGAGCCCTATTACACTACAGAAGGGCTGAAATATATTTTAAAAGTTAATTTACTACAAATCATAGCAATTAAGTTTTAACAATCTAAAGGAATACACATTGCACCCTTGAACATTAATATCCAAGGTGTCAACAACAAAGTGTCTTAGATCAATTTAATAAATAATGTGGAAATAGTTGCACTAAGCTAAAATACTAAACACACACATTTTTGACAAACTAATTTCATGTTTTCATACATACATACATATATATAAAGTGTGTATGTGTACATAATTTTAAGAGCCAAAGTTACATACCCTCATACCTGGAGAGTGCACAGCGTACCCTCCTCTACACAGCTAGACATCACTGATGGGAGCAACTGCTGGCTGCTCAGAAAATGCCACCAAATACTGGCCTCTGGAGCCAGAAATCTCACTGACAACAGTTGCCTTCTGTAGGCTCTTGCTTCACAATGCAAGCTCATTCATTAAAAGTTAATGTACCAAAGTTTCTGCCATTAAATACAAAATGATCTGTCTAGCTGATTAAAACCTTTAATGAAAAGAAACGAACAACAATTAAAAAACAGTGAAATCTACTAAAGCCACAAGTGTGTCATTCAAAGTGCAGCCCAGATGCCTAGTGCAAGAGCTCCCCAGAAACACAGGCATGCATGGGCACGTGCACACATTACTCTAAATTCCTTATATATTGGAGAATTAAAATCAGTGGTGGTCAATCTTCTCTGCTCTTCAGGAGCTATAGCTGTAAATTTATCTGAAGTATTCACTGCTTTATAAAGTAACTTCTTGGCTCCTTGCCTAAAAAAAGGTGGCACTGAAGCAAGGAAAGGGCTAGATGTTCTCCAGCCAGACTGGTCCCTGGGTTGGGCAAGATTGAATCACCTGAAAGGGATACCGCACAGCCTAGCCCAGGCAAGGCTACTGTGACAATTTCATCCACTGCAACCAGTCTGTTGGTTGCCTATAAAGAGTCCAATGGTGTAAACTGTAGCCTCCTGGCATACAGGTGTGGTCTTAAAGAGCAGTCAACAGTAATTTTCAAAATAGTTGCTACTTATATAACTATATATTAAGCAAAAGTCTCAGACTAAGTTTGTTTTTAGCTGCTTGTCAAATTCAGTTTAAAATGATTAGAAAACACTGAGGATGCCTCACCTATTGAGGAGGGAGGAAATGGTCACCTGTAATGGAGTCCAAAGTATGTGCTAGAGCAGATGACACAGAACATTTGAAATGACTGAGGAAAGGGAGTGGTATTTCCTCAGACTATGACATTAAAAATTCAATTATTTAGGATAGGATTTTGATCCATTGCCCACTACCAACTGGTAGAAAAAAGAAAAGGAAAAAAAAAAACCCTCCACATGAAAAAGTTGAACAAGTCATTCTCCAAGAATTAACAGTTTAAAAAAAAAAACATCTTACAGCAGCACCATAACACATAGGAAACTCTGCTTTAAGAAAATATCAGTGTGACCCCAGAAATGCTCCTGCTACCTTTCAGGACACACAAGAGACTAGAATGCACTGGAACTTAAGAGATGCCTCACTGGCTGTTGTTGCTGAAGTCAAAAAGCCCAGAGGATACTTGTTCCACTTCTAAGACACCACTGCAAATTAAGGAATCAGAGTCAGAGAAATAAGAGGAGGACAGAACACACACATACTTGATTAACATCTGTTATTTCTTACTAAATTACTATCACAATGGCTGAGAAGTTGTCCGTAAGGAAAACTATTCCTAGAATACACTAAGATTAAATTAGAAAGATATCAGAGGCAAATTCTCCAAGGGAAAAGGTTAAATTCAACATAATTCATAATCTCAATCTTCAAAGATATGTAAAAATAACTTGAGGTACAAAACAGTTAAGAAGCTCTATAAATATGAGGCCACAGGACAATGAAAGTTCACTAGCTTCAGAAATAAACGTTAAGAGAGACCCAAGCAGAGGATTCACTGCACCACTAAACTGGGAGATTCTCTATCCCTTCTTTCCCCTTTCCCATTTCAAACCTTAGCAATATCTACAAAGAGTAGGGCAAGCTTTCCCCCCTCCCCACCCCCAGTTGGATGTATTTGTTTTTGGAATAAGGAGTACAAAGCATTTCTTGAAGCAGCATTACCCAATTGGTTAGACTAAGTCATGTACCAACATATTAGCTTTTCTGAATTAATCTTTTTTATGTCTGTAAAGGAAGTTTTATTTTAAATGAAAGAATTCAACATTATTACTACAGAGGACCAACCATGTATTGACAATCTGGTCCTAGTGTAAAACTTCATCTGTAAACAATCCACAGAGTCTTCATTTAAAAGTAATATTTAAGGCACACCAGACATGATAGGGGCAGTAAAAACAAAGTATAGAGGGTATATCTCTCATCCTCGACTCCTATATGCACCTTGTAGGGAAAGGAACATTGATATACAATTCTTACAGAGCTGGCATCTTAAGCTCTATCCCAGCTCTCCTCCCTTTTCCAAGAGAGCTCACATTAAACCAAGTTAGGTGGCACTTTTCTAGTATGAATTTTCTGATCCTATCAGAAAAATACATCACTGATGAGGGCCTTTAAGAAGGAGAAATTCATTATCTCTACATCAGGCATTAGAACTGTAACTTGTATAGCAAAACCACACACACCACAGCTGCAGGGCATTCCCACATCAGTTACCAATGCTCACTTCAGAGCATTACAATCTAGTATAGGGGAAAAATCTGCAAAGAGATTTTAACCTTCGAATATTATCAATTAAAGAGACACAGGCAGAAACCCTCAGGAGTTGGATCATACCTTTTTCAAGATTAACTTAATCTGCTTCAATTGTGTCAAAGAATAAGCAACAAAAGAGAATACATGGTTTTAATAAAATTCTTAAAGTTTAAGATTGTCTTTTTATGAAACCCTTCAATATGTGCTTCTCCTAGAAAGTTTGCCTACTCTTTTGTAATGCATTAAATGCAAGTTATGGTCACCTTGTGATTGCTGTAGTGTTAACATATTCACAGTTTTTGAAATAATGCATACCAAATCAGACACATTTCATTTTATATCCACATAAAATGCCATCTTCTCATCTTTAAGTGACTTTTCATGTGTTAGAAAGATATGCTTAATACTAAGCATAAATTTTACAATAAAATTGCAGTTAAGATTTAAAATAATATCAGGTAGTAGGTAGAGAAAGAACATGTTTCTATTTTAGATGAACCAACTCTTACTCATAGAAGAGCTACCACAAAAAGACAATAGGTAACAAGGCTCCCAAAATATATAAATAAAAACACCTACATTAAATTTATGCTAAATATTCAACAGAGTAAATTTATAGGCAGAAATAACTAAGTTTTAAACAAGCCCCAGTCTTGGAACTTAAAAAAATTAAAATAAATAGAATCTCACTTGATTAGTTACGAATTGCAACTGGAATTTCAATCTTATTATAGATCACTAAAACCATCTTATCAATATGCTGCAGATTTAAAAGTATTTAAATAATTTTTCACATTGGGAATATTAAAGGGGTCAATTGATATGATGGCTTTGGGTTATAAACAACACATGAACCAAGGAGGAGAAAACCATTCCTCATTCTTAGTGTTGACTAGGTGGTGTAATGGCAGTTTTCCTTCGTGATGTAACACAGTGTTGTGGAGAAAATCAGAGGCAACAAGAATGTGTTCAGTTCAAGATATCAACTTGGCATCTTGGCGAAGCCAGTGCAGTCCCTGCCGGGTATAACGAGCTAGATCTGTCATGATGCTTGCATTAAAGATGAGTGGGCCCATTACTTTATCCAGTTCAGCAAAGAATTCTAGAAAACCAAAAACATTCATTAAATATTGCACATTCTTTGGAATCACTGTTTTAAAATTGCGTCTAGATTATAAAACAGCATTCACATGACTTCAAAAAACACACCCTCCCCCACACTGTTACACATATACCACTGATAACAATTATAAATTGCTATTTATGCTTTAAAATGAAGACTCAGTACTACACACACAATGTACTATTTGATTATTCAAAATGTTATCTATGTGCCATTTTTATGAAAGAATCAAGTGACATGAAAAGATATTTTTTGTATGTTTCTTATAATAGCTCCTGTGAAATAATTATGATAGTCTGTATTCAACCATTTTGTTGTAATTATATGCCATCCACCATTAATAAATTAAATCTCATGTTTTAAGATAGTAGAATAAAATATTAAGAGATAGAAATAAAGATTTTTTGTGAACAAATAAAGGCTGCACGAAAGGGTGAGGAGTAGAACAGTATCCTAAAATTTGATTCTTATATAATTTTGGGAGCAGCTATAATGATATAGGACTTAGACACTAAAAAGAGATTTTAGACATGTAAGGAAAAAAAGGTTTACTAAAGATCTTATGCTATTCAAACAAGATAAGAAGTGACCAAACACTTGCTCATCTTTACAGAATTCCAGCTCATAAATGCAGAAGGTGTGTCAGAAGAGAAAATTCCTGATGAACTATTTCCTAATAGAATAATGGGTCTACTCAGTGATCATCAACAGATGTGAAAAGCATAAGTTAAAGTGCAATAGGGAATCTTCTATCAGACTAATCAGGCTGACACCGTCTGAATAATCTACTGACAGTATCACTAAAAATGCTATTACATGCCTCTTAATATATATAATGCAATAGGAAATTTAGAACACCACCTATAAAATATTCTTATGAAAATACTGTACTTAGGGCCAGGGTGCAGTTCAGTGGTAGAGCACTTGCCTAGCATGGAAAAAGCCCTGGTTTAATCCCTAACACTGCAAAAAATAAAAAATAAAAAACACTGAACTTGAGGGCGGGAATGTAGCTCAGTGGTAGAGTGTGTGCATGTGTGAGGCTCTGGGTTCCATCCCCATAACTGAAACAATCACAAAACTGGAACTTGAATCAAATCTCAAGATATAACTTATCAGGGCTGGGAATGTAGCTCAGTTGGTAGAGCGCTTGCATCGCATGCACAAGGCCCTGGGTTCAAACCCTAGCATCAAGGGGGAAAAAAAAAGATTCAACTTATCAGTATCAAGGAATTAAGAGAGAGAGAACAGGGCTGGTGCTGTAGCTCAGAAGTAGGAGAACTTGCCTAGCAAGAGTGAGGCACTGGGTTTGATCCTCAGCACCGCATAAAAATAAAATAAAGGTATTATGTCCATATAATATATAAATTATGTCCATAATATATAAAATATTATATAT
Source organism: Marmota marmota marmota (assembly GCF_001458135.2). Taxonomy (NCBI): domain Eukaryota; kingdom Metazoa; phylum Chordata; class Mammalia; order Rodentia; family Sciuridae; genus Marmota; species Marmota marmota. Next base: position 23,842,542 of record NW_025999869.1, read on the forward strand.
CATAATATATGTGACATATATTATATAATATTATATATTATGTCCATATATGTGTATATATGTATGTGTGTATGTATATATGTGTGTGTGTGTGTATATATATATATATGAATGGATCAGAGAGAAAAAACAAATTAAGTGACATCATGAGGAAATAATCTGTCAAATCCAGAATTATACCTATTTAATGACCTGGTTTCTCAACATCAATGGCATGGCCAAAACAAAGAAAAGAACAAAAAAGTGGAGGAGGGGGAAATACTCAATGCAATAAAATGTGTAGACTTTGCTTGGATCCTGTCTGGAATAAAACCAACTGTTAAAAAAAGAAAAGAAAAAAAAAAGGCATGTTTGAGATAGGGAAAATTCGATGGTATACTAGTTATTAGATAATACAAAAGCCTATTCTTAAGTTTGGTAACTGTGATAAGACTTGGTGATCATATTAGAAAAAGTCCTTATCATTTGCCAGGCCAGGTATTATGCACCTGTAATCCCAGAGACTCGGGAAGCTGAGGCAGGAGGATCGAAACTTCAAGGTCAGCCTCTGCAACTTAGCCTCAAAATAAAATAACAAAAGGGCTGGGGATCTCATCGATACAGAACCTCTGTATTCAGTCCCCAGCACTGCAATCAAACAACTAATTTTATCACTCAAGGATGCATACCAAAGTTATTTTCAGGTGAAATGTCATGATATTATATGCCTATTTGCTTTAAAATACTCCAGGGAAGAAAATTATGGGAGAGAAAACGTGTAAGAGCTCACAAGCATGACTAGCAAAATGTTGTTAAAACTAAAGCTGAATGAACGTGGGCTCATCATACCATTCTCTTTCCTTTAGTCAATATTTATGTTTGAAACTGCCACACAAAAAGTAAAAAGAAGAAAAAAAAAAGGAGAAAAGATAGAAAACTGGTATCAGGGAGAAGAATGGTAACTGGGGAATTTCAGCCCTCTAACCTTTCCTGGTCAGAACTGACAATATTTCATTCCTGGACAAATTAGGTTTTTAAAAATACAACTATGTTAAATTTTGGGATTCCTCTTCTATTTTTCTCTTACCATTATCCTTCTTTAGGGATAGGAATCTTGCATTTTCATCTGATACCTATTCATATAATAACTATTTAAATGTATTCTGTAATAAAAGAACACTGACTGGCTCTTTCAGTGTTCCTCTGCAAAGGACCTATCTGAATAGGTCTATAGACACATATTTGCTAACAACATCTATTGAAATAAGATGGTGAATATACAGTATTTTTCTCTAGGATCTTTAAATAATTTACATATATTTATAATTTTAAATGCTCCTTGTTTGGAAGATAATGAACTTTTAAGGTACAGAGCCTCAAATGACCTAATTTACAAAATATTAGGGGGGAAAAAAAATCTGTGCCTGTAATCCCTGCAGCTCAGGAGGCTGAGGCAGAAGAATCAAGAGTTCTTCAGCAAAAGTGAGGCATTAAGCAACTGAGTCCCTGTCTCTAAAAAACAAAATAGGGCTGAGGATGTGGCTCAGCAGTCAAGTGCACCTGAGTTCAATTCCTGGTATCCAAAAAAAAAAAAAAAAAAAATCTGT
>NW_025999869.1:23846883-23851683 GCF_001458135.2 Marmota marmota marmota
TTTTTTTTTTTTTTTTTTTTTTTTTTTTTGGTACCAAGGATTGAACCCAGGGGGCGCTTAACCACTGAGTCTCCTCCCAGCCCTTTTTTTTTTTTTTATTCTGAGACATGGTCTTGCTAAATTGCTTAGGGCCTTGCTAAATTGATGAGGCTGGCTTTGAACTTGTGATCCTCCTATCTCAGCCTCCCAAGTGGCTGGGATTACAGGTGTGCATCTCTGCACCTGGCTGGGATTTTTTTTTTTTTTCCTGACAAATGTTTATATCGGTTAAGAACATACATCATTCTGACCAACTGATGGAATATCTTCCCAGAAAAATCAGAAATCAAACTCCCTAATGTTAAATACTAAGTTCGTCAAGTTATTTTAAAGATTAAGAATAAATACAGGGCTGGGGATGTGGCTCAAGCGGTAGCACGCTCGCCTGGCATGCGTGCGGCCCGGGTTCGATCCTCAGCACCACATACAAAGATGTTGTGTCCTCCAATAACTAAAAAATAAAAAAAAAAATAAAAATAAAAAAGAATAAATACAATGTGGGTAGGAGAAATAATATTTTCTCAAAATGCAGGAAAAAACCATCATTTCTCTTCCCTAGGGGGGGAAAAAACTATTTTAAACAGTAAGAGTAGAAGCAGTAACAGCTCACTGGAAGACATCATACACATCCCTCATGAGAGTCATGGAGTTAAGTTAAAGTAGCAGTAGTTGGACAACTGAGTGCCTTTCAAGTTAAAATCAGAATATTCTGTGGATCACATACAAATATTAATCCTCTGATCACTGATAGAAATTAAAATGAGTTTCTTACATGCTGACTGGAATGATTCTTGGTTGTTTTTTTTATTTGTTTGTTTGTGGTGCTAGAAACTGAACCCAAGGGCTCACACATGGTAGGCAAGTTCTCTATGTCCCCCAACCTTTTAATTTTATGTTGAGATAGAGTCTTGCTAAGTTGCCAGGCTGAGACTTCTGAGTCACTGGGATTACAGACATGTGTCACTGTGACCAACTTGTAATGATTTCTCAAATGCATTTTAAAAAATCTTATTTATCTCACCTGTCATCAAAGGCAAGCTTTGTTCTCCGAGGCTTAGAAGCATCAGGAGTCGGTGTAGATGGAGGACAGTTAGAGGAGCTATTTGGAGCCTTTTCCTGACCAGAAAAATATATAACTATGTTGAAAACTGTGAAATTAAAAATTAAGCGAAGAGTATTTCTTCAGTCACTGCTAAAATGGAAACAAAATTCTATTGCCTTTGGTAATTGATTTCCTTGTGTTATAAAACTTCTATAAACTTTATAATGTAAACTTTTTTTAAAACAGAATGGTCCATTTTATGTTACCAAACTACTCATCCTCATATTTATTAGAGTCTACTATGTGCTAGGCAATGGGCAAGGAACTTGTTAAAAACATAAGACAGAAACCACATACCAAAATGGCAGTACTTCTAAGGGCAAAATACATTAGTAATTACTGGTCATTGAAAACAGCAATAACAATATAATGTTTACTGGCTGTTTATTACATACCAGACACCAAGCTAACTAAGAATAGTTGTTAATCCTTCAAAAACCTCATGAAATAGGTACTGCTATTAGACTGAATTTTTTAAAAAGCAGTTTCAAGACTGAGTAACTTGTCTAAGTTCAAATTAACCATTTTTTTATAATTTCACGATGCTAGGGATTAAACTTGGACCTCAACACATGTTAGGAATCAAACAAATTTTAAGTGGCATATCTGGAATTTGAGTTTAAAAACCCAGATCTGCCTGATTTCAAAAGCCTAGCTACTTTTCTTACATTTTTCTTTGTTTCCTATCAACATGTCTATTCTGCCTCCTTCCAACATATCCCTTTATGCAAGCGTTCTTCCTTTCTCTCTTTGCAAATGCCTTCCTATTCAGCCCTATACTTTTGAATTTACAATCTCCCATAATAAAACAGTATAAATTAGTAAAATTTAACCCATGAATACACAAATGTTTCAATAGTAGAAAAACGATAGTATATAATTTTATTAATTGTGCTTAAAATATATTTAAAAGGAACCATGTAATAATTTTTTCAGTTCCATGTATTATAATTTACTTCAAGAAATGAAAATACAACTCTTTTAAGATTTGAAAAAATGCTAAAGTTGCTTATGAAGTGGCTTTTTTGTTGTTGTTAGTGGCAATACTGGGGATTGAACCCAAGGAAGATCACTAACTACTGAGCTACATTCCCAGTCCTTTTAATTTTGGACAGGGTCTTGCTAAATTACCGAGGATGTTCTCAAACTTGCAATCCTCCTGCCTCAGCCTCCTGAGCCTGGGTTTACAGGCAGGTGTGGCCAGCTGAAATGGCTTCTTGAATACAATGTTGTAGTTGTAATGAGACTAAAACAGCTTGCTTTATGTTTTATACATAGTCCTGTAAGTGTCTAAGTTTAGATTTATGTGAGGAAAACTGAAGGTTTCTGAAAATTATTTTTCTTCAACTAATTCATTTAACTGCCTGAGTTGGTAATTGTCAAGACCAACTAGCATTAACAACTTTAATAACTATTAAGTACTAGAAGAGCCTGAGACTAAAATTGGATCTATTTTTTCTCGAAAATGACGGAGTACCAAGTGACTGCATTTAATCCAAAAACATTTCTTAATTCCCCGGTAAGTCAAACACTGAAGAAAACAACAACAACAAAAAAATCTCTGCTGTTAAGAAAATAAAACTTCCTTCATAAAGAAGAGATTTTTATCCTTGAGACAGCAGAAGCCAAATAAGCAGGTGAGTTCAATTAATGTTTTTTATTTTGTTTACTTAAGAAAGGCCTCAAAACCTGCAATGAAAAGACAGGAGATTGAGAAAGAGCTAGTGGGCAACTGGAGAGCTGGAATGGTAAAAGGACAGTCACATCCTCAAGGCATAAGAATTCTCCAATCTACTGTAGAAAAAGGAAGGGTGTTCAGTTGAAGAGCCTGCCTGCTGTACGTATGTTTGAGAAGTTGCTCATAATTTAAATTATCTCAACTTAAAACACTTAAATTAACAAGTTTAATAAGCATGACTAATAGCCTTTAGTAGTCTAATTTTTCAACTTTCAAACATATAGTCACAAAAATCCAGTGAGTTAAACTCCTAAAACTTTAGGTTATTGCCCTAATTCCAGAAATTTGTTCCTGATCAGAATAATCAATACAAACACAAAGCAATCAAACAACCTGGTAACAAACTGAGGGGGAGAGTCATTAAGGTACTGCCTTGAAAAAGCTTCTCTGGCCCAAATAGCCATCCACAAACATGAAGAATATTTCTCTACATTATGAGTCTGTCAGGAAAAATAATATTAGGAATAATTTCAGAACTAGCTTAGCTAAATTTTTTTTCTATTTCATGAATAAAGCCAAGTGCTTTGTCACTTTATGTAGTATATTTGTAATATATGATATTCATGTAATATATTTGACTGTAAAATCTAATTCCAAGAAACTTGAAACCCATTTCAAACTACAGACAAGAACTTAATCTTAGCACTGGAACCATGTGGTATTTATTTTGAAAATGTCCATAACCAACTTTTTCAATTATGGGCTTCTATCTTAATTAGTATACATGTGGCCAGCTGACTTATTGCTTTTATGGTCTGAAATGACTGAATCACTTTATCAATACTTTGACATACTGAGAGAGAAACACACAGGTCTATATATTTACTGAGAAATTAACAAAGATGTTAAAGCACAGTTGTCACCTTGAAGAAATTATAGCAATGAGAGTGATTTTCAAAAGGCTCAAGCTCCCAACATCATACCTTAACCTCCTTGGAGCTACTGGAAGTCTTCCCTTCTGTCTTCTTCTGTTTTGCTGCAGAGGAACTGTTTTTGCTGCTGCCACTATTCTCCTTGTTATTATTACTGCTTGACTTTAAGGAAGATGACTGACTAATAGTCCTCTTCCGAGAGCCATGCTCTGTTTTTGGGTCTTTTGAAGGAACAGGCCCAGCAGGTGAAGGTAACAACTCCTTTTCTTTTGCAGCACTCTGCTTTGATGACCTGCCAAACAAAACAAATGCCCTCATTTCTCTACACAGTAATATAGGGGTGATGGATTTTTCCATTCTCTTTACCTGCTTTCAAGACAAATTTGTTTTTCCCCATCTGATTACTAGAATAAATGATTATTGCAAAACAAAATGAGACTGTAAATTCCATGAGGGTAGGCATCTTGTCTGTTTTTTCTTTCCCCACCCCATTTTTTGTGCCCCCACAAGCAGTATACCCAGTGTCTAAAACATCACCTGACACATAATTAAGCACTTAATAAATATTGGTTAAATAAATGAGCAAACACATGAATGGCAAAAAGATTAATTCTCCTAAGTTAGCAACTGGTCTCTTGCAAGTTATATGTAAGCTTTCCATCTATCCAGAAAGTGATAAAGCTTTACTTAACACTTTACCATATTCACCCCTACTCCATTAAAATGAGAGAGAAGAATACAACCAAATCTTTATGCTTTCCATCCTCAACAGTTAAAAGCAAAAGCTCCCACTATTTAGTATATGTGTGTATGTACATGTATGATATCCACTTACTAATAAGAACACACTGGGGGCATCTCAGAAAGTACCCAATACCAAATGATAAACATGTATTAACAACACTGCATGAAACATGTTTTGGAGACATACTCTCTGTTGCTGGATGGCTTGTGGCCAGATGAGTTCTTTTCCTCTGTTTTGGGTTTTTTGCTCTCACTGGCTCGGTTATCATCTTCATTCTAGATGGAAAAAAAAAAAAAAAAAAAAA
>NW_025999869.1:23854166-23880238 GCF_001458135.2 Marmota marmota marmota
ACAATGAGCCATATCCCCAGTCTTTTTATATTTTACAGGGTCTTGCTGAGTTGGTTAGGACCTCGCTGTTGCTGAGGCTGCCCTTTTGAAACCTCCTTTGGACTTCCCTGTCCCTGAGCCGTGCTGGGATTGATAAGGCAGCAATGCGACATGGGCAATGAAATCCAATATTTTAATGATCTGCATTGAAACAGGAATTCAAACAGATTCTTAAAGTTGGGTGGGGGGGGGCAGGGGGGGATTCTGTTAAATAATAAACAGAGGGAGGGAAAGGGAGGGGCCAGGGGATTAGCAGGATGGTGGAATGTGATGGACATCATTATACAAAAGTACACATATGAAGACTTGAATTGGGTATCAATATACTTTATATACAAACAGAGATATGAAAAATTGTGGTATATATGTATATTAAGAATTGTAATGCAAAAAAAACAAAGTACATGTATAAAGGCATAAATTGGCATGAACATAACTTTATATATAAAGATACGAAAAACTGTGCTCTATATGTGTAATAAGAATTGTAATGCATTCCACTGTTGTCGTGTATTTAAAAACAATAATAATAAAATCAACCAATTACATAATAGAGTATTTAGTTTTCTTTAAAATACACAGTTCAATTGCTTTTTGTCAGAATATTTAATCTTTTTTCCTATATCTTTTACAGTTAAATCAGATTTTTACCAAGATCCTTAAGAAGGCTTATGAGGAACTCCCTTCTCACCTCAGGAGATGCACTCTGGGATGGTTCATTTGCCTCACTGTCACTGGAACTACTTTCACTCTCTGAATCGGATCCAGAGCTGCTTTCAGATCCACTGTGGCTGCTAGAATCATCCCTGGAGTTATCTGCTCCTTCACTATTATGATGTGAAGGTTCAGAATTACTAAAGGAGATAAAACATAAATGAATAAAAGTTTCTTTCACAATGACAAGAAAACATCCAAATCCAACAACTATCTTTATAATGTTTATTTGAGCTGTTACAATTCAGTGAACACAGAACTTCATTGTAAATGAAATAAACACTTCCTTAAAAAAGTTTCTGATGTACTACTCAGCTATTAATACCTTTTAAAAACAGCTGAAGGTGTAATTTACATACCATAAATTCATGTAGTTTTTAAGTATAAAATTTAGTGATTTTTAGTTAACTTATAGAATTGTTTCTCCACAATCACAACTGACAATATTTACTTTATAAGGCCACTTATTATTACAGTGTTAATCAGGCTGACCTTATCCCTCTAAATAAAACCAAATAAAAGGATGCCTACCTTCCTGGTGTACTCCTTGGCATTGTTTTATCACAGTCCTAAAATTAAAGCATGAGGAAAACTATGAATAAATGAATAGTAGTCTATTTGCTTAGCAATGTGAACAATATCTGAATTCTTAAAAACCACCTTTTCTGACATATGAATAGATGTTTACTTAACACATTATTTTTACTTAAGGAATAACTGAATTGCCAGGATAAGAAATTTATTAATATTTCTCCTTGTCAGTAACCTCCTGCTTCATGAGTATGTTCTGACCCACAACAAATGTTAAGGAAAAGTCGAGTTTTTAAAAACAAGGGGGAGCGGGGAATGGAGGTTTAAAGACAGCATAGAAAACTATAATATTCCAGTGTCAGAGGATTATAGGAAGGAATTCATTCTAAATAAGTGAATTGTAAATGTATTATTCAATTATAATTTTTATAAAATACAATGAAAACAAATACTGTATGAGACTGGCAAAATTATATAGTAGTAGACACACCTGTTCCCCATCACTGTCTTCACTGCTGCTTAGTTTTAAGTCATCTTTTAACATACTAGAGGGAAAAGGCAAAAAGGATTATTATATTTGGAACAATTTATCATGGATGCCAGAGTATTAAATATACACCAATACTTGTAGAAATAATCACTATGGTAGCCAAAGATTTAATTAAGAAACACAAAAACGTCTGGTTTGGTTCACATTCAGAGTGAAAACAGAGAAAGGAGGAGTTTAACCATGTCATAAGCTCTAAACTTTTCACGAGTAAAATATTCACCTTTTCTTTCTAATAAAACAAAAATTACTTTCTATAAACTCTCATATTCACTTTTGTTTTCTCAAATTGCATACAGAAGTTTACATCATTACTAAAACAACAGTCCACTGGAGATGTATAACTCCTAAAGGGAAAAAAAAATTAAAGCATCAAACAGTTCTCTCTCTTTGTTTCCAATGTTTCATGAAGAGAAATCTGTGTTGGCAACTAAATAGTGAAAACCAGAAGAACATAATTTCTTCATCCAAAATTCTAATTAACCCATTCTGTCCCATCATTCTAAATGTAGAACACCTATGAAAACAATAAAATAGTATATAATATATAGTAGCATTATATGATAATAATTATTATATACCATTAATTAATAATATATAATATATATAAACTCTAAATTGTTATGTCTAACCATTTTAATGACCTGGGTCAATTCTACTGAAATATTCACAAAATTGAAAATTCTGGACTCAATGGGTTAATAAATAAATGCCTTGTTAGGAAACAGACAGGTGTCCTATATAGAATTAATGATTTTTAATGAGCGTCTTGGTTATAGCAGAAATGACCATGTATGAATTTTGAAAGTCCAAGCTCCAAATCTTCTTGATAAAAATTTAAATCCGTTTTAAAAAAACACACAAATGCTATAAACTGACAGTTTCTTTCTTTCTTTTTTTTTTTAAGTGAGAGAGAGATAATTTTTTAATATTTATCCTTTAGTTTTCGGCGGACACAACATCTTTGTTTGTATGTGGTGCTGAGGATCGAACCCGGGCTGCACGCATGCCAGGCAAGCGCACTACCGCTTGAGCCACATCCCCAGCCCTAAACTGACAGTTTCTGAAAGTAAAATTAAAGGTTTAAGTCTTCCTTAAGACCATAAAATCAAAACCATTAAACTTAAAATTTGAGTAATAACTCATGAAAACTTGTTTTACAAGAGAAGAAAATATTAATACAAAGATTAGGGAGAACTGCAACTAGAAAAATATTTACTATCTCATTATCTTTCTTTTAAAAATTTCATTGCATCTCCAATCAGTGGGAAGGAAATCTTCTTTCACTTGGATAATTACATGTATTTTCCCTTGAAGCTCAATCTATATTTATAAATCTAATCCCAATTCCAAGTAGTATACAAAAAGATCACCTTAAAGTTAACCAAATGATTATAACTATGAAAAGTGTTTTAAGACTGGATCAATTAAATGGGATGGGAAAAAAGTTTTCTTTTGGACAAGGGCTTAGTGCATATCTATGACTGATCTCTTGTAAGAAAATGTATTTAATTCTCCCAGCCCTTATGATTTAATAATGGCAGCTCAATGAACCTGTTTACATGTGTAAATATATCAAAGCTTTTACCAGGGGCTGGGGATGTAGCTCAGTTGGTAGAGTGCTTGCCTCACATGCACAAGACTCTGGGTTCAATCCCCAGCTCCACGAATGAATGAATGCATGCATGCATGCATGCATGAATGCATGCAATGCTTGTGTTTGTATATGCATACACATATATAGTTTTTTTTAAAAAAAGCTTTTACCAGACTGTTCAACTTTTGTTCCCTCAGCAATCAAAGTGAAATGCACATATATTGTAGGCATGTATCAAGCTTTTGAATATAAATATGAGTAAGAATATAATTTGAATTCTTCAGCAGTCCTCAGTCCTCCCTTTGTTCAGCTGAAGAGGCTACTAAACTAAGGTGATTAGTGTAGTTTATAGCTATAGCATAGAAAACTGGTGCTGTGGCCATAAATTCTTTAGAAATTGTTTTAATCTCTGAGTTAACTTTTAGTCTCGGGAGTTCAAGAGTTTACTCTTTAAAAGAGAAGTTATTGTTATATTTTCATATATATTACATTTTCATATATATTCCTACCTACAAAATAAAAATATAAAAACAAAGACAGTACCAATTATGTTGCTTAAATATATAACATGGCTAAATGGGGGGAAAGCCTCTCTTTTTAAGATGATTTCTTTATTAAATATAAACTATACATACAAACACACCTCTGAGAGATGAGGAAAAAAACCTGTGATCTCAGAGCAAGGAAAACTATAGCCCACAAACAAAAACCTAGGCCACCAATGTATTGTTAAAATGAGTTATTTTTCTTTGTACCAGGAATTTGAATCCAGAAGCAGTTAATCACTGAGCTACATTCCCATCCCTTTTTATTTTGAGACAGGGCTCGCTGAGTTGCTGAGGCTGGCTTTGAACTAGTGATCCTTCTGCTTTAGCCTCTGGAGCCACAGGGAATAGGGGCGTGAACCACTGTGTCCAGCTTGAAGAAAGTTCTATTGAAACACAGACACATCCATGGTCTATAGCTACACTTTTTATACTACCATGACAGAATTAAGTATTCAATATAGAAGCCATGTGCCCCTAAATACTTAAAATATTTCACTATATGATCCTTTACATAAAGTTTGCCTGTACCTGCATTAAAAGATTAATATTTCTGCCTGGGGTAATGCATATGCTTAGCATACACAAGGCCCTAGGTTCTATCTCTAGCACAACACTAAAAAGTAAACAGAAAAATAATATTTTTAAGTACTGTTCAAAATATCCAGATATTACAGATAACTCATTGAAAAAGAGACAAACTTATTAAGCTTAGTTTAACTTACGATTTAGACTGGTGCCCATTTGAAGTTTTAGCAGAAGGATTGTATCTTTCTGGAACAAAATAATACAGAATAACCAACTGAAATTGTCTATTTAGATCATAAAATATGTATGCAAAATATCTACCCTCAAAGAAATATAAACTGAAACAATTCTCCAACCATCACAATGGCAACACATTGAAGTCCAATAATATGACATTATTATAGCTACTTTTAATATGGGGAGAATGGGGGAAGAAACAGGCATACTCATATAGGACTGTTAATTCACACAATCTTGTGGGCAGGCAATCTAGAAATACTATTTCTGTATTTTAACTATGTTGCTACTGACCTATTTCAATGAAAGCAATTTTACATTACAGGGATATCTGGAGAAACACACGGAAAACACACACATGTAATAGTATGCTTTATAAAAGCAAAAAGTAGAACTACAAATCCATCAGTAGAGGACCAGTTAAAGTTATATATATTATGAACCAGAGATTGAACCCAGGGGTGCTTAACCACTGAGCCACATCCCCAGCCCTTTTTTGTATTTTAGTTGGAGAACAGGGTTTCAATGAGTTGCTTAGGGCCTCACTAAGTTGCCGGGGCTGGTTCTGAACTTGTGATACTCTTGCCTCAGCCTCCCAGGTCGCTGGGATTATAGGTTTGCGCCACTGTGCCTGGCTTAAACTACAACACTCTCACATAACACAATTTTAATATTAGAATGAATGAGAGCTTTATATTGATAGACAGGGTTAAAATAAATTAAGTGAAAAACACAAGGTAATAAAAAGCCAAGCCAAGCCAAATAAGACGTGGGGGTGCACACCTCTAATCCCAGCTACTTTGAGGCAGGAAGATCATAAATTGGAAGTCAACCAGAGCAATTTAGGAAGATTCTGCCTCAAAAGGAAAAATAAAGGGCTGGGAATGCAGCTCAGTGGTACAGCACATTCCTACAATGTGTGCGAGGCCCCAGTTCAGTTCTTAGTAACATATATACAAACAAAAAGAGAGAGGAGATGCAGTTTGGGATCACATCTGTCATAGTTAGCTTTGGAGCAAGAGAAGAGTTGTGGGGTAGAAGCAAGAATGAAATGTTCATAAATGAAGAGAAAATGGAAATGTTGTGGTTTATAGCTAGATATTTTCTGCATGTAAATAATATCAGGTCCCTTTTTTCTGTAAACTTGGCTACAAGGCAAAACTAAGATGAACATATAGAGAAAATACAACAATAAAAGAGAGATTCTTCTAATTTTATCTCTGCATTAAGATAACTAAGCAAAAGATCAAAAAGGTCCCTATTTTCATCTCCCCAAATACTGTAAAACTAGTGCAAATCTACCTTACTTAAGAAGTTATTGCTCTTGGGCGGGGGTTGTGGCTTAGTGGTAGAGCTCTCACCTAGCACATTCGAGGACCTGGGTGCAATCCTCAGCACCACATAAAAATAAATAAATAAAACAAAGCTATTATGTCCACCTACAACTAAAACATAAATTTTAAAAAAGAAGAAATTATTGCTCTTGGCAAAAATATCTGGTTTGGGGCTGAGGTCCTAGCTCAGTAGTAGAGCACTTGCCTCACATGTGTGATGCCCTAGGTTCAATCCTTAGCACTACATAAAAATAAATAAAATAAAATAAAGTTATTGTATCCATCTACAATTAAATAGGAAAAAAAAATCTGGGCTGGGACTGTGGCTCAGCGGTAGAGAACTCGCTTAGCACGGGTGGGACCCGGGTTCGATTCTCAGCACCACATAAAAATAAAGGCATTGTGTTGTGTCCATCTACATCTAAAAAATAAATATTTTAAAAAAGTATTAAAAAAATCTGGTTTTGTTACAGAGCTATATGGTTGTCATGGTTTAAATATGAGATATCCTCCAACAGCTATTCTGTTAATGCAGGCATATTTGAAGGTGCAATAATCAGATTATGAGAGCTATAACCTAAACAGTCCACCCTAGTCTGAATGAATTAAACTGGGTGATAACTGTAGGCAGTTGGGGCAAAGCTGAAGGAAGTGGATCACTGGAGGCATGCCCAGGAAAGGTCCATTTTCTTTGCAGTCTCCCTACCTATACACACTCCATTTCCCAACTACAGTGAACTGAGCAGCTATCCCCCAACATGATGTTCTGCATCATCTCAGGCCCAGAGAGATAGAACCAGCTGACCGTGTACTGAATCTATAAAAATGTGAGTCAATATAAATTTTTCTTCCTCTACATTGTTCTGGGCAGGTATTTTGGTCACAGTGATGAAACACTAACACAATGGTGAAGCCCAGAAATTTGCAATGGTTCCTGACCTTCCCACCATTATCTCTTGGGACCATACATGAACTTCCTAGCGCTGACTTCCCCTCAAGTTCTATCAAGAAGTTTAAGAGTTAGGGTGAAAAAAGTAGGGTTGCAGGGGATGATGGCAGGCTTTCTACACAGACCAGAAGACGCAGGAAAAAAATAAATGGAAAATGCACAGATACAGAAAGAGAAGCATCTTGGTCAGCTAAAATAAGGTGTTCTTGTCTAGTTTTATAATTATAGAAACACTTTATCTTCATCAAGGAAATGAAAAAACAGTGGAAAATGATTCTTGATTTATGAGATGCCCATCAAATTGAGTCTATGCACTTTCAACTATTAGTTCAAATAATAGAAGTTTATTGTGATCTATAATGACCTATAATATCTTGATTATTATAGCCATACCAATATTCAGCTCAATCCATTACTATTTATTGGATCATAAAATTAGAATAAGACATGCAAAAATAATTATTAAAGGAATTTAAAGCCAGGTGAATCAAATGCTCAATAAATAGCTTAATTTAAAAACCAGAAGCAAAAGATATACTCACTTTGGTCTCCAGGGCCAAAATTGGATTGCTGAGTCTCCTAAGGAAAAGGAACACAAAATGTACAAAGTGATATTCAGAAAGAAAGGTTCATTAGTAGACAATGCTCCAAAGTACACAAAAATGCTTCAAGTACATAAAAGAAAAAGTAGTGAAAGAATGTAATGGCACCTGTCTAATTAGCCTTAGAATAAAATGTTCTAAAATGGATAGCTGTAGTGGTTTCACATATCTATAAATATATTCAAAACAAATGAATTGTACCCTTTAAATGGATGAATTAAAGTCCATAATGGACTTTACAGAGCTCAATACAAAAAAACATTTAAGCTGTCCATACTGGATACTTTTCAGCAGTATCCATGGTACTAATAACCTACATTAGAGAACTAGAGAGTAAATAATTTCAACTTAAGCTCTAGTTCTTAAAAAAATGCTTAATTTTTTTAAAAAAGGTAATACTATAAAAATAGTATACTGGGTTAAAATGGATGTATTAACTACAGACATTCAAACTATACTGCTTTCATAGAAAGACCCCCCCTCCAAAAAAAAACCACTACATGAGTATTCCAATATTATTTTATTCCTTCCCTCTCCCTAATATCTTATAAATCATTAGCAACTCGAGGAAGAGACTATTATATACTACTTTCAAAAGTCCTATAATCACACCCTACATTCAAGAAGCACCAATGCAATAGAAACCAAAATATCACTGTTGGTGAAAGAAACATGGCTTTGCAAATAACATTCATGACCAGGATAGCTGCTTTATATGCGAATTGTGCCATTTATCTAGGTAATATGTGCCAACAAGATGTGGTCCTAAAAATACACAGAGATCCCCTAAAAAGCCTATTTAAAAATAACCATACTTTTCATTTACTGACAGATTATCTGTGAAAGAACAATCCACACAGTAAGAAGGCTAAAATATAGTTTACTGTTAAAAAATGATGTAAACCTTCGTCTACAGTCAACTAATTTTGAAGAAGGGTGCAAGACTAATGGAGAAAGAACAGTCTTTTTGACAAACAGTGCTAGGAAAACTGAATACTTACATGCAAAAGAAAAGAAGCTGGACCTTTATATCACACTACATAAAAAAGTTAATTCAACGTGGATCAAAGACCTAATTGTAAAAGCTGAAGCTATAAAACGCTTAGAAAACATAATGCCAAATCTAAACGGCTTTGGATTTTCAGAGAATTCTTATATATTATAGCAAAAGCATGAAGCGCACACACACAAAAATATATAAAATATTTGCAATTCATATCTGAAAATAGGCTAGTATCCACAATATGTATACAGCTCTTACAATTCAATGATACAAGACAACCCAATTAAAAACGAGAAAATGGTCTAAATATACATTTCACCAAAGAAGACATATAAATGGACAGTAAGTACAAGCAAGATGTCTGACATCATCTGTATCAAGGAAATACAAATCAAACCCATGATGAAATACTGCTACACACTCATTAGGATGACTAGAATGAAAAAGATAATAGCAAGTGTTGACAAGGATGTGAAGAAATCAGAACCGTAATGGGAATATAAATGGGGTAGATGCTTTGGAAATATTCTAACAGTTCCTCAATTGATTAAATAAAGAATTAACCATATACTATAGCAATTATATTCTTAGGCATATAACCAAGCAAAATGACATTTTTTTTTCCTTGCAGTACTGGGTATTAAACCTAGAGCCCTGTGCATGTTAGGAAAGCACCCAATCACTGAGCTACATCCCCCATCCTATGTTAAATGAATGCATATGTCCACACAAACACTTCTACAGGAATGTTTATAGCATCATTACTCTTAATAGCTAAAAAATGAAACAACTCAAACGACCAACAGCTAACAGACATATACAATGGAATATTATTTGCCCAAAAATAGAATGAAGTACTATAAATGCTGTAACTTGGATACATTATGCAAAGTGAAAGAATTCAAGCACAAATAACCACATATTATAAGATTCTATTTAAATATAAGATTCTTTTTAAATATAATGTCTAGAACAGTAAAATTTATATAGATTAGTGTTCTTAGGGCTGAGAGAAAGAATAGAGGAAAAGGGGAAACAGATACAGTGTAAGGAATTTCTTTTTGATGTAATGAAATGTTCTAAAATGGATAGCTGTAGTGGTTTCACATATCTATAAATATATTCAAAACAAATGAATTGTACCCTTTAAATGGAATAATTACATGGTAAGTGAATTATATCTCAATAATGCTTTTTAAAAAATAGAAACAGAGCCAGGTGCAATGGTGCACACCTGCATCTTGGGAGGCTGAAGCAAGAGAATCACAAGTTCAAAGCCAGCCTTAGCAACTTAGCAAGACTATGTCTCAAATAAATAAATAAATAAAAATAAAAAGATTTAGGGATGTAGGTCAGTGGTTAAATATCTCTGTATTAAATCCCTGGTACCAAAAAAAAAAAGTAAACAGAGATGTGGCCAAGAGATTCCTCTGGTAACTTTTAGAAATCGTGTTAAAAATGAAGACCCCTCTATTCCCTTGAACTTCTCTCGTACTCATTTACTTGGTAAAGCCTAAAATTTAACAGCTCAGGCTTCTAAGTAATCTGATTTTACTCTCATCTCTGACAATAGTCAGCTGGTCATCAAATACTACTAGATTCTGTCTCTACAATACCTACTAAAATTCAACATCATCTCTCCTGCATCTTCATAATCTTCTATTATGAAGACTTCAGGCTCCTTTTTCTTTCTTTTTTTCTTCTTTGCAGTACTCAAGATTGAACACAGGGCTTTACACGTTAGGAAAGCTTTCTACCATTGAGTTGATCCCAGCTTTTTAGTTGTTGATAGACCTTTATTTTATTTATTTATATGTGGTGCTGAGAATCAAAACCCACTGCCTCACACATGCTAGACAAGTGCGCTATACCACTGAGCCCCAGCCCCAGCCCCTGATCCCAGCTTTTTATTTTATTTTAGTTTAGTTTATTTTGAGACAGGGTCCTGTTAATTTGCCCAAGCTAACCTTGAACTTGTAATCTTCCATCCTCAGCTTCCGGAGTCACTGTGACTAGAGGCATGCACCACTAAGTTTGTCTTTAGGATCTCTTCTTGTTCATCTGATGGCCATCCAATGGATATTCCGGGTTCTAGTCTCTGAATCACTCAACTACAGGCTCCAATTTAGCTTCTTTAAACCCAAGTCTTATTTTACAGACCCTTCAATAGTTCTTTGTTTCTACTGGGAATGAAACCCAAACTCTGGCATTATACTTCATTCATGTATCTAAACACTGGGGAAACAGAATGATAAGCAAAAACAGACATGGGTCTTGCTCTCATGGAGCTTAGCAATTATTGAAATAATGCTGACAGTGAATACCGAGCAAATAAAATAAAGGTAAAATGGCAATGTGGTAAGTAATGAAGGGCAAACACATACAAAATATTATGTTAGGGTTTATAGTTGCATCTATGAAGAGATCTAGTCAGAAAGATGAGCAAATGCTCACTTGGGGAAGTAGTATTCAGGCTGATATGAAATGTATGTAGGGAAAGGACACAGGTAAGTGCTTAGGGGAGAGAGAAAAGTATGTTTAAGGGCCAGAAAGAGAATAGCACAGCTTGTATGAAGGCCTTAAAGGCAACCCATGAAGAAGAAAAGATACCAGGGAAAGAGTGATCAGAAATGAGACTGAAAACCTAAAAAGCTACATCATATAGCTTAAAGACCATATTAAATGTGTGTGTGTGTGTGTGTGTGTGTGTAGTTTATTAAGCAAAAGAGTTACGCAATCACATCTGCATCCTGTGAAGACCATCCTGACTATTAAGTGGAAAACAGTTTTCAGGAAACTAGAATGAAAATAGATACATGTTCGGAGATTATTTTATAGTGGTACAAGTAGGAGATAACTATAGCTTGAATAAGCTGGTCTCGGAGCTTTTACATCATACATTACATTATTAAGAAATTTTCCTGGGGCTGGGGATGTGGCTCAAGCGGTAGCGCGCTTGCCTGTCATGCGTGCGGCCCGGGTTCAATCCTCAGCACCACATACAAACAAAGATGTTGTGTCCGCCGAAAACTAAAAAATAAATATTAAAAAATGATAAAAAAAAAAAAAAGAAAGAAATTTTCCTCAGGAGGCTGAGATAGGAAGATCACAAGTTCAAAGCCAGCCTCAGCAATGCAGTCAACTTGGCAAGACCTTGTCTCAAAATAAAAAATTAAAAGGGTCAAGGATCAAGTGCAGGAGGTAGGAGAATATTTTCCATTTATCTCCAAAATAAGCATATTGTATTACTATTCAACTATTATGTTAGATAAGATGCTTTTAATCTTAAATATCTTAGATTTTAAAGGATTAGAATAAAATAATATTTTTTAATCTAAGTTTTAAATTCTATTAATTAATGACAGTGAAGCCTTTCTTCTACCAAAAAAAAAAAAAATCACACTTCAAAGGTCTGACAAAGATAGGCTTACCTTGATATATAGTTTCATTGGATGTCACACAGTACATAAATGGAAGGCATCCCAGGTTTACTGAATCATGATACTAAATTTTTCAGTCCTATATCTTAAGATGCAAAAGTTTCTATAGCTGTTGAGCTAGTAGATTTCCATGTTCTCTGATATAAATCAGTTTTCAGGAAAATAAATTAAAAGGGCTGCATTTTAATTTTTTTAGAAAATAGGGTCAAAAGCTACTGAATTTAGAAAATTCTGTTTCCCAGTCTTTAAAGTTCATACACATGAGTCATTGTGATTTTTGAAAAGCAAAGAAATACGGGCTAGGGATGTGGCTCAAGCAGTAGCGCACTCGCCTGGCATGCATGCGGCCTGGGTTCGATCCTCAGCACCACATACAAATAAAGATGTATCTGCCAAAAACTAAAAAAAATAAATATTAAAAAAAGTTCTCTCTCTCTCACTTAAAAAAAATAAAGAAAAAAAGAAAAAAGAAAGAAAGAAAAGCAAAGAAATATAAAATGAAATGAGGACATTATTGTTTAAATGTTATTTTCCTAGCATAAGCCCACTGTAAAGACAGCAATTACTTTAAAATATCATCTTTAATATGAGGAGACAAAATAATTTATTTCTTAAAGAATATGTTATGAAAAACTTGGCATATGGGAGAAATGAGACAGAGAGAGAGGGGTGTCTAATTCATTTTAAAGTGAGGTAATGTTATGAAACAAATAACCAATGAACGTCTATGTTAGTGTAAAATATATTCAAGATCACTCCTGTAATGTTTTCATTAGAAACATAAAGAATATGATTTCATTAGCAAACTGAAGATATTCCGCAGTACTTTGGACATGTCTGATTTCAACATCATCACTGCAATACTGTGCATAAGTGCACTTGTGGTACCATCATTTTTGCTTTGCTGTGAGCAGTTTTTATAGTTCCTGTTAAAGCAGTCAGTGCATCAACAGTGCCATACTGGTTCTCCAGAGGAGGAGGAGGAGGAGGAGGAAAAGGAGGAGGAGGGAGAAGGAGCGATAAAAGGAGAAACACAGGGAAGGATAGATGATAAGATATAAATTTGTAAAGCACCTGGATAAGAGGTTCTAGGTAAAAGGCTGGGGTTATAGCTCTTGCCTAGCATGTGTGAGACACTGGGTTTGATACTCAGCATTGCATAAAATAAATACATAAAATACATATATTGTGTCCATCTACAACTTAAAAAAAAAGTGCTAGGTAAATAACAGGCACAAAGAGAAGACGATGCAGGTTTAGCATGATGTACTACAACCATGCACCCAATTAAACACTAATACATAATTCCTTTTTCTTTCTTTTGTATTATTTTATTTCAACAATCAAATGTTTGGCATACTGACACAAAACACAGTCCACACAGTCCTTCTGCATTTCCTTAAAGCACTTAGTAATATGCCCAGAAAACTTTTAATGAAGAGGTAGATACAGGAAAAAAAGGAACAGCATCCAGAGAAAGAGGGTAAATCTGGATGAGCAACACAGAATAGTAGACAAAGAAGCAAGATTAAAACAATATTCAGGGCTGGGGTTGTGCCTCAGTAGTAGAGTGCTCGCCTAGCACATGTGAGGCCCTAGGTTTGATCCTCAGCACCACACAAAAATAAATAAGTAAAATAAAGGTGTTGTGTCCTAAAAAATTAAAAATATTGTTAAAAAATTCAATGCTAATGAGAAGACCAATGAAGATAAGAAATGAAAAATGTTACTTGGATTTACCAAAACTGAATGAGTATCATCAACTTGCCACTTAATGAAAACACTTCTGCTGAGGTATTAAGAGTGGAAGCAAGATCAAATGTACCAGGCTGAGGACTAATGAGAAGGAAGGAAAATAGCAAATAAAAACCTATCGGTAATAATTTAGTTTGTAGGGTTGGGGTCTAGTTCAGTGCCTGGCATGTGTAGCAAGGCCCTGAGTTTGGTCCCCAGAACTGGAAAACAATAATTATAATAATTTAGCTCTAAATAGGAGGCGCCGGGGGAAAGGCACATAATAGAGAAATTTTATATGTTGCTTTTGGCTTTGTGGGGGATGAGATTTTGCTATATTTCCCGAGCTGGTCTCTTAACTTCTGGGCTCAGTGATGATTCTCCTCCCTCAGACTCCTGAGGAACTGGAACTATAAGCACAAGCCATTATACCCAGCTGTCACTGTTGTTTTTAAAGAAGGACAAATTCAAGAATGCTTAAATGAATGATAAGGATACACTCAAGTCGCTCCCCAAATAGGTTCCTAAACTTAACTTTCCACTGCTTGCTACCCGCAAACTGCTCGGAGACGTGTCAATGGTGTGAAATAATCTGATGTGCTCCTTATACTTCTGTTCCTCTACTTCTCCTTCAAACCCCATTTGGTGTCATCTTCTCTAGGATGCTATCCTCAAATTCCCTAGGTATAACAACTTTCTCCCTTCTCTGTTCTGTCATTGGGTCTGGTCCATATGTTTAGTGCACAGGAGACTTAATTCCTACTGAAGCTTCATATAAAGTTTTAAACTATAATACACAGGAAATTATATCCACCTAAAATTCAGAGAATGAAGTAACCTATCTGTAAAAACAACCCAATCTAAGCAATAATCAGTAATAGCTGAGCTGTTTTGGAAACACCACAAAAGTTTTTTTCTCTTTGTTATGTGTCTACCTAACTATCCAAATTCAGTCACCAAACATTTATTGAACAGCAATATGTGCCCAAAACTATGCTAGACATGGCACATGCTATTTTCCTTTCTTATTTAAATACCCACTTTAGTTAGAGCAGGAACAATATCTAAATGGCTTAATAGTATTCACTATTTTTACAAACACATGGTAAAAATGTATAAGGGCAGTCAATAGCTTGAACGTTCTCCAATTATCACTAGAAAATTTACCATGCTATCCCCAACCATACCCATGTACTTGTTTCCCTCCTGTAAAAAAGAATGACCTAGTTGTGCTCTATTCTAAGGCTAATGTCCTCTACTTGAGCACTGAAATCCAATTCCTCCTGTGAAGATTTCCCAAGGTTACCTTCTCTCTTTCCCATGCTGCCCCCCCCATTTATTTATTTATTTATTTAGGTAGTTGTAGATGGACAGCATGACTTTATTTTAGTTGTTTCATTTTTATGTGGTGCTAAGGATAGAACCCAGTGCCTCACACATGCTAGGCAAGTGCTCTACCACTGAGCTACAGCCCCAGCCCCTGTTTTTTCTCCTTTACTAAATCATTATGATCATCATATATAAAAATTCCCATCTTATAAAATTACTCCTATATAACCACACCACTTCTGGCAACACATTTCTCTCCTTGCTCTTCCAGAAAAATGCTTCAAAAAGCTCACTATCTCCAATATTTTTTTCTTTCTTTCTTTCTTTTTTTTTTTTTTGGCACTGAGGATTGAACCCAGAGCCTTGTGCATGTAAGGCAAGCACTCTACCAACTGAGCTATATCCCGAGCCTCTAACTATCACCAATATCTTTTGAGATCACTGCAATATATCTTTACCATCAGATTTCCACTAAAAATGTTTGTCACCTATAAGAAATAATTGTCAAATCTAATGACTAGAATACAGTAAAACGTAAAAAGTGGCTGTTTAAGAAATAAACATCAAATTTTTAGAGATAAAACCATTATGTCTAAGATCAGAAATATTAAGCAGGATTAAAAGCAGATAAGACATTGCAGAACCTGAAGATATAGCAATAGAAACAATGCATAATAAAACAACATAAGATTGAAAATGGAAACAAGGGCTGGGGCTGTAGCTCAGTGGCAAAGTGCTTGCCTAGCATGCTCCAGGCATTGAGTTCGATCCTCAGCACCATATAAAAATTATCAAATCAAATAAAAGGCATTCTGTCCATCTACAACATACAAAAAAGTTTGTTTATTTTTTTTTTTAAAGAAGAAAATGAAAACAAATGAACAGAGCAAAAGTTAAGTCGTAGGACAACTTAAAGGGGAGACACACACACACACACACACACACACACACACACAACCCAAATCCATAAAGAAGGAGGAGGCCAGGCACAGTGAGGCCAGGCTCCTATAATCCCTGTGACTTGGGAGACTGAGGAAAGACTCCCAGTTTGAGGCCAACCTCAGCAACTTAGTGAGGACCTAAGCAACTTAGTGAGACCCTATCTCAAAAATTAAAAAAAAAAAAAAAAAAAATTACAGTAAAATGGGCTGGGGTCATAGCTCAGTGGTAAAGTACCCATGGGTTCAATCCCAAGTACCAAAAAAAGACAGGGGGGAGATGTGGTGGTAGGGATACAGAAAAAAATTCTGAGTACTGTAAATAACTATAAAAGTTTTCCAAATTAAATACAAATTATGAACTCAAAATCAGTAAACCCCCAAGCACAAGAAAGATGAAGAAAACTATAACAGGATACAACCTTACTAAACATATTAAATAAAATCAGTGATAAACATAAAAAGAAGCTTCTAAGCAGATGGGAGTGGGGGTTACATTATATACAAAAAAAAAAAAAAGGGAAAAAATAACAACAAAGTACATATTAGAAACCATACAAGCCAGAACATCTTCATCCCAGAATTCTTTTTTTTTTTTTTCTCTTTTTTGGTACTGAGGATTTAACTCAGGGATGCTTAACCACTGAGCCACAACTCCGGCCCTTTTTAATATTTTATTTATTAGAGACAGAGTCTTGTTAATGTCAAACCTAATTGATCTAGGACATCTCGCCCCCATAAATTTACGGGAAGATGATCCAATACATATGGCTGTATAGTTCCTTCACATCCTTCAGGATCCTTCCAATCTAATACCATTGCACTTCTATGGGGATTAGTCGCCACTCCTAGGCCTCGAAGCGTTTGAGTGGCTTGTTGTAATGGCCAATGTTTTGGCCATTCTTGACGAAAGATGATGCTAAGGTCTGCACCTGTATCCAGTAGCCCATTAAATTCATGTCCTTGAATATTTACTTTTAGCATGGGGTGAGAATCTAAATTTAAAGAAAGCATAGCCCAATCTACACCTGTGGAGCCTAATCCCTTGGAACCTCTTTCTACAGTACGACTGGAAAATTTATCATGTAGGCTGGGTATTATTAGTAACTGTGCTATTCTATCTCCTGGTGAAATTACTGATATACCCTTTGGAGAACTGGCTATAATTTTTATTTCACCTTCATAATCGGGATCAATTACCCCAGGACTTATCATAAGTCCTTTTAGAGTAGAAGAGCTGCGTCCCAATAATAAGCCTACTGTTCCTTTGGGAAGAGGTCCTTTCACCCCTGTGGGAATGATTTGAACTCCCATCTCTGGAGTTAGTACTGCTCTGGCGGAGGCGCAGATGTCCAACCCTGCGCTCCCTCTGGTTTGTCTGATGAGGGATCTGATGGACAATGTGTCCTGGGCACTACCCTGATGGGGTTGCTGGGTTCCTCCAGTGCTCCGTATATTTGTGGTTTTGGGCCCTGGAGCATTGGGGGAACCCAGCAACCTATTAACAAATAACATCTACTAACAAATAACCTATTAACAAATAACATCAACCAAAAAAGTCCCCCAATGAGCAGCTCCGTGGTCTGAAAGGGCAGGGAAACAGCCCAATGAGCATCACTGCAGAGGAGCCAATCAGCTAGAAGTTGCTGGGGCCGCTGTGAGCCAACCATCAGCTGGCAGTATGAAAGGGCAGGGAAACAGCTCAATGAGCATCACCGCAGAGGAGCCAATCAACTAGAAGTTGCTGGGGCCCCTGTGAGCCAATCATCAGCTGGCAGTCTGAAAGTTTGCTGGGGCCCCTTCGGCTATAGCTCTCAACATAATAAAAACACTGAAATGGAATGTGGAAATGATTAATATTACTGCTTCTAATGTTATATATATGCATCAACTGTGAAACAAAGTCTATTTCATAGGAAAAAAATAAACAGTATTTACACAGAGGTGGGGAAAAAAATCCAAGTCAGGTACTATGGCACATGCATAATCCTAGCTACTCTGAAAGCTGAAGAAAGAGATTTGCAGGTTTGAGGCCAAAGTGGGGAAATTAGTGAGACTGTCTCAAAAAATTAAAAAGGGCTGGGAATGTAGTTCAGAGGTAGAGTACTTGCCTAGTATGCACCAGGCTCTGGGTTCAATCGCCAGTATCACAAAAAAAAAATTTTTAAAGTTAAACAGGACTAGGATGTAGCTCAGCGGTAAAGCATTTGCCTACCATGCTCAAAGCCCTGGATTTGTTCCCCAGCTCCCCACCACTCCAAGAAGAAAATTAAACACATGCTACCATATGTGTAACCACTCATAAATACTCATTAAGTAGAAATAAAAATATGTTTACATAAAAAAAACACACATAAACAAATATTCACATCAGATTTAGTTTTAATAGCTCCAAACTGGAAACAATTGAAGTTTCTATCAATAGGTAAATGAATAAATTAATTGTGGTATAATCACAGAAAATTAGAGATGGTGGCACACTCCTGTGATTCCAGTTACCTGGGAGGCTCAGGCAGGAGAACTCCAAATTTGAGGCCAGCCTGTACCTCAGTGAGACCCTGTCTCAAAATAAAAAGGGCTGGGGACATAGCTCAGTGTCCATGCTAGCGTTTGCCTACCATGTACAGGGATCTGGGTTTGATCCCTAGTAAAATTCACACACACACATACAAAGAAGAAAGAGGAAGAGTACATACAGAATGATTCCATTTAAGGGGCTGGGGTTGTGGCTCAGCGGTAGAGTGCTCGCCTAGCACTTGTGAGGCACTGGGTTCAAGCCTCAGCACCACATAAAAATTAAATTAATTAATTAATTAAATAAAGACATTAAAAAAAAGAATGGTTCCATTTAAATAAATTCTTTCAAATATAAATTAATCTATAGTGACAGATTAGTGATTGCCTAGGGACAGAGGGATAGGGATTAAAAGGAAGAGAGCATTATAAAGGATCCTAGAGAAACTCCGGGGGTGATTTCATATGCTCAATATCTTTATTATAGTGATAGCTTCATCATGGTACACATATACAAAAACTTACTAAATCTATACTTTATATGCCATTAATTGAATGATAATTAAGCCTCAATAAAGCTATTTAAAAGATACTTGCCCGTTTCTAATTTTTAATACTATATTTTGAGGTTCATAACAAAATAGATAAGTAACATTAGCCAGGTACAGTGGCACATGCCTATAATCCCAGAGGCACAGGCGACTGAGGCAGGAAGATTGTGAGTTCAAAGTCAGCCTCAGCAAAAGTGAGGTGCTAAGCAACTCAGTGAGACCTTGTATCTAAATAAAATACAAAATAGGGCTAGGGGTGTGGCTCCGTACTCGAGTGCTCCTGAGTTAAATCCCCAGTACACCCCCATTGCCCCCCTCAAAAAAACCTACTAGGGTCTGGAGATGTAATTCAGTGGTAGAGTAGGTGCTGAGAGCATGCATGAGGCCCTAGGTTTTAATCCCCAGCACACAAAACCAAAAGCAAACTTATTATTAAGCTACAGTACCCAAGACAGTGGGGTACCAGCATAAGGAAAGTCATGTTGATCTATGAAAACAAAAATTAGAGTCCAGAAATACATAAAGGTTCACTTGATTTTTGACAAGGGTGCCAAGATAATCCATAGGAAAAGAACAATCTTCTCCACAAATAATGTGGAGACAACCTGACATGCCCTGCAAAAGAATGATTTTAGACCCCTATCTCATATTAAGAGAAAAATTAACTCAAAATGTATCAAAGACCTCAACGTGAAGTTGAAATTATAAACGCTTCAAAAAAGAAAATACAGTAAATCTTTTTTACCTTAGACTGTACAGTGGTTTCTTAGGCATGACAGCAAAAGCACTAACAATAAAAAACAGGTAAACTGGAGTACATCAAAATTTATAACTTTTGTGCTTCAAAGAACATCAAGAGCTAAAAGACAATCTATAAAAATTTTTCCAAATCATGTATATACTAAGGGACTTATCTCCAGAATGTACAATGAACTCCTATAACTCTATAACAAAAAAAGACAATCTAATTCAGAAATGAGCAAAATATCTAAATACATTTCTCCAAAAAAGATATAGAAAGTCAATAGAAACATTAAAAGATGCTCAACGCTATTAGTTATCAGGGAAATGCAAATCAAAGGCACAATGACATACTACTATCTTTATGCCCACTGAAATGGCTACAATCACAACAAAAGTCAGCCAGAATGTGGAAAAAATGGAACACTTATATACTGCTGGTGGGAGTATAACAGCCACTATGGAAATAAATCATACGGCAATTTTTTAAATGACAAACACTGAGTTACCACATGACTCAACAATTTCACTCCTAGATTTATAGCCAAATGAACTGAAAATATGTCCACATAAACACTTCTATAAAAGTGTTGCAATATAATTCATAATAGCCAATGAGTGACTGGGGGAGCCCATGAACTGATGGACAAACAAAATGTGATACAGCCATACAATGAGTATATTTAGTCCTTGAAAGGGATTAAGTACTGACATATGCTATAATGAATGAATTCTGAAAACATGCTAAGTAAAAAAAAACAGTCAAAAAGACCACACAGTATATGATTCCATTTAAAATGAAATGCACAGAGCAGGCAAACCTATTCAGATAGAACATAGATTGATTGGTAGTTGCCAATAAGTAGGGAAAGTAGGGTTTGGAAGATATGGAAAGGTGACTATTAAAGGGGTAAGAGGGGGTTCTTTTGAGGTTGATGAAATTGTTTTCAAAAGATTGTGGTAATGGTTGTACAACTCCGTGAATATATTTAAAACTAGTGAATTGTATATTTTAAGTGGGTGAATTACACGGTATATGTGCCTTGATAAAACTTTCACAAAAAGTAGGTGATTGGCAGAATAATCAACTATGTTCAAAGTTTTCTGTTAAATTCAAATTTTAATAATTAAAAAAAAGCAGTGTAGGTATGAAATAATACAGGAAATAGAATAAAACTATTTGATTACAAAAGAATGTTGAGAAAGAGAACAAAGAACTGATGGGACAAAGAAAAGAAACAGCAAAGTGGTAAAATGAAATGTCTAAACATTCCATATTAGCAAACTAGATTTAAAAAGAAACCAACTTTAAATATAAAGGAACAGACAGATTAAAAGTAGAACAGAAAAAGGTAAATCAAGACTAACAAATTGAAAGAAAGTTGTAGTGTCTATATAATTAGACAAAGCTAGACTTCATAATAAGCAGTAATAGCAAAAATAAAGAGAGAGATCTCATAATGAGAAAAAAAGATCAATTAACTAGAAATACAGCAACTGGGGGAAGGGATGGGGACAAGGAACTGAACCCAGGGATGATCAACCACTGAACTACACCCCAGTCCTTTTTAATATTTGAGATAGGATCTCACTAAGTTGCTGAGGCTGGCATCAAAACTGAAATCCTCCTGCCTCAGCCTCCCAAGCGCTGGGATTACAGGTTTTTGCCACTGTGCCTGATCAAGACATAGCAATCTTAAATGTACATAACAACAAAGTTTCAAAATGCATGAAGTAAAAACTGACATGCTTTTTTCTCAAAGGGAAAATGAGACAAATCTATAAAGACAGATAAGATGTCAACACTCTGCTTGGTAACTGATGGAATAAGTAGAAAGAAAATTAGTAAACAGATGACTTAACTATTCTCAATCAAGTTGATCTGAGACATAGAACATATCGTGTCTACTACACATGAAACAGTAATGAAAAAAAAAAAATCACAGGGGCCAAAAACGAATTCCAAAAAGCTTGAAAGGATGAAAACTATACAGCATATTCTTTGACAAGAACACAAATAAATTAACAAATTATAAAATGTTATCTGAAAAATCTTCAAATGTTTGAAAAGAATCCACATACTTCCAATTATCTTATGGATTTAAAGACATCACATACAAAATGAGAAAATCCTCTGCACAGAATATTAAAAAATATAGACCATATCAAAATTGTAGGATTTAGGGTACAAGGGTACAATGGCACACGCCTGTAATCTCAGCAACTTGGGAGGCTGAAACAAGGAATCTCAAGTTCAAGGTCAGCGATGGTAACTTAGTGAGACGCCGTCTCAATATAAAAAATAAAAAGGGCTAACGATATAACTCAGTCGTACAGCACCCCTGGATTTTATCCTCAATACTGTCCCCCAAAAAAGCTTATAATCAATGATATAAGCTTCTACACTTAAGTAAGAAGAAAAGCAACTGAAATTACAGAAACACACACACACACACACCAGCAAAGAAATAGAAAACAAGAAAATACCCCAAAAGGTGGCTTACAGAAACCATCAATAACTGATTAAGCCTCCAGCTAAACTGATTGAGGAGGAAAAAAAAAAAAATACCCTCAAGGGCTGGGGTTGTGGCTCAGTGGTAGAGCACTCGCCTAGCATGTGCAAGGCCCTGGGTTCGATCCTCAGCACCACATGAAAATAAAGATATTGTGTCCAACTACAAAAAAATAAATATTTTTAAAAAATCCCCTCAAAAACATAAACCACCAATACCAGGGGAAAAAAGGAAGTACTATAATATAAACACTACAAACATTAAGGCTGGGAAGGTAGCTCAGTGGTAGAGCATGTGCTTTAATATTTGAGGGGCCCTGGATCTGATCCCTTACAACTCACACAAATAAAAAGGAATACTAGAGGTTGCAACAGCATTGCTGCTGAATTTTAACAGGTACTAATAAAGAATTAATACTAATACTTCACTTTATTTTTAGGTACTAGGGATTGAACCCAGGGGTGCTTAACCACCGAGACACAGCCCCAGCCCATATTGCACCTGCACAAAATACCTTTACTTTGTTTATTTAGTTTTTTCATGTGGTGCTGGGGATCTAACCCAGTGCCTTACACATGCTAGACAAGTGCTCTACTACTGAGCCACAACCCCGGCCTGCCCCAGCCCTTTTTTATTTTAAGATGGGGTCTTACTAAACCTGCACCACCACGCTCAGCTTCCTTGCTCCTTTTAAAAGGCTAGTACTAGGGCTGGGGATGTGGCTCAAGCAGTAGCGAACTCGCCCAGGTTCAATCCTCAGCACCACATACAAAGATGTTGTGTCGGCCAAAAACTAAAAAATAAATATTAAAATTTAAAAAAAAAAAAGGCTAGTACTAGCCTAATATCAAAACCAAATAAAATGCTGGGCATGGTGGTGCATCCCTGTAATCCCAGGAGCTTGGGAGGCTGAGGCAGGACAATCTCGAGTTCAAAGCCAGCCTCAGCAACTTAGCAAGGCCCTAAGCAACTCAGTGAGACTCTGTCTCTAACTAAAATACGAAAAAGGGCTGGAGATGTGGCTCAGTGGTTAAGCACCCCAGGTTCGATCCTTGGTATCAAAAAAAAAAAGAAAAGAAAAGAAAAAAAAAAGACATAAGAAAATTTCCAACAAAAGCCCCAACACCAAAAGACTAAATTAAAAACAAAACTGTGTGTTTGGTGCTGGGATCAAACCATGGTCTGTGCATGATAAAGTAAACACTCTACCACTGAACTATATCCCCAGCCCCAAAACAAAACTTTCAACTGACACTTCAAAAAGATGATACAGGTTATGTATTCCTTAACTGAAAATCCAAAATCCAAAATGCTCTGAAATCTAAAATCTGAATACTGACATGACACTGAAGGTGGAAAATTCCACACTGGTGACAAGTCAGTCAAAACACAGGCACAATAAAAACAGTATATAAAAGGGAGCTGGAGTCATGGCTCAGTGATAGAGCACTTGTCTAGTATGTGTGAGGCGCTGGGTTTGATTCTCAGCACAATATATAAATAAAATAAGTAAATAAACAAAGGTCCATCAACAACTAAAAAAAGACTATAGGGGGCTGGGGATGTGGCTCAAGCAGTAGCGCGCTAGCCTGGCATGCGTGCGGCCCGGGTTCGATCCTCAGCAACACATACAAAGATTGTGTCCGCTGAAAACTAAAAAATAAATAAATATTTTAAAAAAAAATTCATTTAAAAAAAAAAGACTATAAAAAAAGATTTGGGCTATGTGTATAGGCTACATATGAAATATAAATGGATATGGTGTTAGGCTTGGGATAGCTGAGATAGCTTATTACTTACATGCAAAAATTAATAAATAAAAAGCAAACAAAACCTGAAATCTGAAACACTTCTGACCCTGAGCATTTCAGATAAGGGATATTCAACCTGTATTATGAATGGCCACTAAGTAAATGAAAAGAGGTTCAATATCAATAGTCATCATGGAAATTCTAATTAAAATTAAAATGACATGGGCTAGGATTGTGGCTCAGTGGTACAGCGCTCGCTTAGCACATGCGAGGCCCTGGATTCGATCCTCAGCACCACGTAAAAATAAATAAATTAAGGTATTATGGCCAATTACAACTAAAAAAATAAATATTTTAAAAATAAATAAAAATTTTTTAAAAAATTAAAATGGCATACCTATAAATGCCTGAGAAACTAAGTAGACTGACAATACTAAATCTAAATGCAAGCATGGGTGAAAAACAAAAGGAACTTTATACTGCTGGGAGGTAGGGATGTGATAAGAAAGGAGTGTGGTACAATCACTCTGGAAAATAGTTTTCTTTTTTTGTTTTTTTTTTTTGGGGGGGGGGGTGCTGGGGAATTGAACCCAGGGCCTTGTACATGTGAGGCAAGCACTCTACCAACTGAGTTATATCCCCAGCCCAATTGGAAAATAGTTTTCGGTTATAAATTTAACATGCACTTACTGTATGACTTAGCAGTTCTATTTTCTATTATATGATCCAGTATTTACCCAAGAGAATGAAAACATAAGACTATGTAAATCAATGTTTACAGATGCTGTGTGTGAGAGAGAAAAAAAAATAGAGAGACACACACACTAGAGATTGAAACCAAGGCTGCTCTATCACTAAGCTACATTCCTGGCTCTTTTTATTTCTGATTTTTTATTTATTTATTTTTATATACATATATTTTTTCCCTTGGTGGATATTGATTTATATGTGGTGCTGAGAATTAAGCCCAATGCCCCACACATACTAAGCAAGCATTCTACCACTGAGCCACAACACCCCCGCTCTATTTCTTATTTAGAGACAGGGTCTCATTAAGTTGCCCAGGCTGGCCTCAGACTTACAATCTTCCTACCTCAGCCTCCCAAGTAGCTGGGATTACAGGAATGTGCCACCATGCTGAGTGATGCTTTATTCTTAATAGCCTTAACCCACACATTCATCAACAAAGGATTAAAAAAAAAATTGGTATTTCTTACAATAGAATACTAATTGGAAATAAAAAGGAAAAACTACTGATATATTAAATAGGGAAGAGAGCTGTGGTATAGCTCAATGGTAGAATTTGTGCTTTGAAAGCATAGATTCTGGGTTCTGTTTCCTGCGCACGAATACACGCACACAAACCCAAAAACGACAACAAAAAAAGTAATAATTTCAAAAGAATATGCTGAATAAAAAAGGAAAACATGCAAAACAAAACAAAAACCAGTAGAATCTACATAGACTCCTATTCTATGAAGCCTAGAAAAAAATCAACTCATTTATCAGTGATTATACAGATCAGTAATTATAAAGGGTCCTAGTGGTGAGGCAGACTACAAAGGAACATGAAGGAACTTGGGAATGACGGAAATGCTCTTGATTCTGGGTTAGCGTGAT
Source organism: Marmota marmota marmota (assembly GCF_001458135.2). Classification (NCBI taxonomy): domain Eukaryota; kingdom Metazoa; phylum Chordata; class Mammalia; order Rodentia; family Sciuridae; genus Marmota; species Marmota marmota. The sequence continues at coordinate 23,879,924 of NW_025999869.1, forward strand.
GGTTATACCGGCATCATATATCAAAACTCATACTATACAGTAAAAAAATAGTGCGTTTTGTATATGTAAATAAAGCAGATTTACAAAGTAAACAAGTGGTAAGGCACTTTTGTAGACAAAAAACTTTATCTCTGACATCGTTTCTAACAAATGCCAAATGTCTTCTTTGATATAAGGAGAGTAACTAAGAACAGAGTAGGGATGAAGAGCAGGAGAAAAAGACTAACATTAAACAGGGATGAGAGGTGGGAGGGAAAGGGAGAGAGAAGGGAAACTGCATGGAAATGGAAGGAGACCCTCAGGGTTATACAAAAG